>NW_022170663.1:15735037-15735779 GCF_008802855.1 Photinus pyralis | reverse complement strand
AATGTGGCCTGTAGAATCCATAATTTCAAACAGTTCCAAGATTGGGCTACTAGTTCAAAAGTTACAGCCCTTTGAATTTTCTTTCGAAATTTGTTTCTAGTTTATAACTTTTGATTGAGAATTCTAATCGAAAAAGTACGAATTGTTTTGGATTCTACGCACCAAAATTAATAAGAAAAAGTTTTTTCCCGAGAAATTTTGGTGTAGTCGATTTTTGGTAAAAAAGGAAGGTGGCCTGTAGATCCCATAATTTTAAACAGTTCAAAAGTTGCAGCCCTTTGAATCTTGCATAAGATTTTAAATTTAGTACCGTAACGCGTGAATGAATAAAAGACCTAACCCAATACTACAACGTACAGCTTGATTCACGAGGGCGATTATGTACAAAAATCTTTGGTAATAGCATTTAATAAAGGTTGTGAAATTCTACGGCTCCCTTTTTTTTCATTTCACTTTCGTTTGTACGGTCCTGCACGATGTTGACGTGTGGCGTTTGTAAAGGCGTGGCAACGAAATATGAAGATTTAATACAGTGCAAGATGAAATGCAAGATGCACTTCCATATAAAGTGTATTAATATGTCCCTGGACACCTTAAGAGATCTCAATATTAGTGGAAATATTGATCAGTGGAGTTGTCTCACATGTAGTAATAGAGATCTAACCTCAAACTCATTTTTAGTAAGCAATCCAAATACGATGAATAATGACATCGGGGAGATATCGTCACAATCATCACAAGA
>NW_022170663.1:15730886-15734937 GCF_008802855.1 Photinus pyralis | reverse complement strand
GTTTGCCTTACCAAAAAAGAGATATGAAAATACAGGAAATTTTGTCTACTTTAATTTCGTATAGAATGGACTTGCCGAAAAAACGCTTCTGGAAATATCGGCCAAAAATTGAGAAAAGTTGGACAAAAAGTGAAAAAAAAACAAAGTTCCGGGCCAAACTTTTACCTGCTACCCAAAAAGCATAAAGAGTGAGAAAATAAAAACTACCTACAGCAAAACTTTACTCTAACAATCCTAATATGCCTATAACCTATAAATATTTTAACATACACATTAAGGAAATGAGTGTAGACCTATTAAAAAATTCTATTTACGTATACCTGTACGGGACACAAAAAGGCAAAGACTCATTTCTCCTACAGCAGTCCGACCAGTTCGAGTTTCCGTTTTGCTCAACAATAATACGATCATTCATCGACACAAAGCCAGCCAGCCAAAAGAATTGGCGACCGATTTCCTAAGTGTTTTTATCTTAAAACGCTTAGACTAATGCTTTTAGTCAAAACAAAATCTCTCCCGAAATGTAGGACGGGACGATTTACTGCTTATAGTACATCGTCTTAGGGCACCAATTTACTTCAATTTAGGCAGACTAATTTAAAGTGACATCTGCATTGTTGTTGTCGTCAGAAGTCGACCACCCACATTTTCCGTTGTAACGGCATTGAACAGCGACGTATACGCAATTATTTCAAAATTACGCATCCCATCGAAATGAATTTAAAATTGAGGGGGGTAAAAAATGGGAACGCGCGCACGCACTCGCGTTTTTGCCCGTGATGATTACGGATTGTAATTAGGGCTGGCGGTTTTTTTTTTGCGAAATCCCCCACAGGAAGGTCTCGTTTTGCGAAAATGGGATTTAAAAGTTGTGTATGTATATGGACTATAAATAAATGTAGATTTAAGAATAGGGGCTCGCTCAACAATTTCTATGGAGCGAAAAATATTTCGGTTGCCGTCTTTTGTTGGGGAACAGAGAAAATGTCGATATACTCAAATATATGAATGGGCGAGGAGGTTTTGTATGTTTTCACGATTAAATCCCCCTTTTATGTAAGGTTTCCGATTTACTAAGTCCATTTTTGATCTTCGCGTGTACGTTTCGAAGTAATTACGATTTTACCCAAAGACATTTTGTTATTAGATACTTTTTAGTTATGGCTCGTTGTCTTACATTTTAATGACGCCTTCCAGCACTTCTCAAAATTACTCGAAAATTTCTTGCCTGAAACATGACCTTCGTCGGATGACAACGGAGCCGGTAATGAAATTCATTAAGATCTGTCAGTCACTTTTCTGTACCAGTACAAGCAGGCGCGGTAATTAACGTAAATGGTACCCAGAAAGATCACATCGCACTTCTAAATGCATGCCATATGCCCCCACACAATCTCTCCACTTGTTTAATATCGATTTCGGGCTATTAATATCTTGTAATCTGGCGTACACAAAACAAGATTGTTTGGCGAGGACCAAATTTACTATACTTGTGTACACGAAGGGGGATTTAGCAGCATAAAATCCCTAAATAAAAACAACTTTTTCCAAATTAATTTACTCGTCCTATAAGACCGCATATTAGCAGATTGCATCCAGATGCGGGCTACTGAGTTGCCAGCGTGCAACATAATTTCCAATACTCCGCTCGAACACATGTTATATCAATACCCAGACGAAATTTACAAATTAAATACCTGAATGTGAAGAATTTCTTTAGCTTTCACCCAATTATCCAATGTCTCTTGAATTTGGAATTTCAGGCTCTCAATATTCTGATTTTTTGTTCTAGACTGAAGCAGATGTGAGAGACGCTACGGTTTTATTTGATAACTTCTTATAAACTTTTTTTAAAGGTAGGTATGCAAAATTTATTCGAAAAAATTGTTTTTAAATACGACGTGTATGCGGCAAATTTAGCGAAATTCTGGACATTTTTATTATATTATATTATTATATATTGTCCGGCTCGTTGTAAGAACCAAATTTTTCGAAATTTTCAAAAACTAATTTTAGATTCGTTATTCTCATGTGGCAAAACAGATCAGAATTTTACCGCGCTCCCGTTTTTGGAGTATCAATGTTGTAAAATCAATAAGAAAATACCCCAAAGCCCGGAGCCCAAAAATAGTTCCATCTTCTTTCCCTTACGTTTGCTAGGAAAAAAATTGAAGAAGAAACGAACATTTTTGAATTTTTGGTCCCCTCTGCCATCCAATTTTTCTTAAAATTCCTACAAATTTAGCATTCAAATATAATTTTTTTGTTTTAATCGAATTTGTTTGTTTACATGTTCTATAATTGAATTAATTTTGTCTTCTATACTTGACGACAATTCATAATGTACTGAAAAAATTATTGATACCCAATGTTTAAAATAAATTAAAAAATTTGCTGAGACTAGCATAGATACCGCCCGCACCCGCACACCTGCGCGATTCTGCCCTTTTATGCGTAAGAGTATCTGTGCCAAATTTAGTTCCAATCGGTTCAGCCGTTTAGCCGGAAATGAGAATACAGACGGACCGATAGACCGACACCATCGCGATTTTGTTTGATTCGGATTCCTGGTACTTCAAAACGTGTATTTCCGTCAAAAAAGTGGGGTTTTCACCCCAATGCAATACCTCCCTTACTAACGTACGGTAAAAAAAAACTGTTAATTAAATGCAAATTATTTTGATTCAGCAAAAACGTAAATGTGTATCGAACCGACTACAAACAATGCAACCCAAACAAAACATACAAATAGTCACGGAAAAAAATGGACCTAGGGGTCTGGAGTTCAATTTTTAAGAGAAAATCAATGGCGCAAGCAGAATTCAGCTATCACTAATCGTTTGGCCGCTAGGGGACGTTTCTCGAATTTACTCGATTTCTTTAATGTCGCATAACTTTCTTATTATTAAAGATAATTACTGAGTTTGGCAAAATCTTTCGTAGAGCACTTTTTTATATAGAATCCATCGCGATACACAGTTTTTATACAGGAGGTTTAGTTTTCTTATACGACCTTAAACTACATTTTTTTCATATGGACAATTCTATATATTTTGCTTTTGAAAAGAGTGTAAAATTATGTAGCACTTATTATATTTTTATTAAATATTATTTGCAATATTGCTTTTTATACATTAAACTATTTTTACTGCAGACATCTAGGCTTCCATGGCGAATGGCGATGGGAGAATTGTTTAAAACGACAATTTCTCGATTTTCTGCATTATTTATTTATATATTAAATTATTTATTTGTTTTATTCACACGAGTTTTCACTTCCTTTCTTTTATGTGTATTGGAATGAATCAAAATTTCCAAATAACCAAGAAATTGTTGTTTTAAACAATCCTACCATCTTTTGTTCGCCATGGAAGCCTCGATGTCTGCAGTAAAAATAGTTTAATGTATAAAAAAGCAATATTGCAAATCATATTTAATATAAATATAACAAGTGATACATCAAAATTTAGGAAATTTTACGATCTTTTCAAAAACTCCAAAATATATAGGGTGATCTATATGAAAAAAATGTAGTTTAGGGTCCTATTTGAAAAACACCCTGTATACAAACTGTTCCTCTCTTCATTATTTAAGGTAAGTGCCACGGCAAAAACATCGTCATCGTCACTTGAAGAACCCATCGAAATACCTTCTACGGACCGGCGGCGTGGAGTTGTAGAACAGTGACAGGTGCCGCCGTCAGCAAAGTTTCGTTGCCGCGTCGCGTCGCTACGCTAAGTGGAAATCGACAGGAAAATATCGCGTCGCCAAGTGAGAATCGGTCTTTAATCAATATTAGTGAATTCTGTAATTGGTGAATTGGTGAACGTATTTTCAATGGTTCCCATCTCCTAACAGAATTTGAAACATTTTGTTTCAATATACAGAATTTCGAATGCTCATTGGGAAGGAAAGGCAGATGTGCTTATAACAGAAAAAACCAGGTGTCAAATTCTTGACAGAATAGCTTCCTAGCTGAAACCAAAAATTGCATTTTTTACGCATGCATTTTGTTTGCTTTTATTAGAGGGACCTACCATCCAAATTTCGT
>NW_022170663.1:15695178-15730786 GCF_008802855.1 Photinus pyralis | reverse complement strand
AGTTGAAACAGACCCATCAAAAACTAAAAGAAGCCGAAAATAAATTGAACGTTTCGAGAAAGGAAGTCATCACATATCAGAATATGCTGGAACAGTCTCAAGGCCAGTACGTAGTGCTCGAAAAGAAATACACCAAAGCAAAACGCATCGTTCGCGAATTTCAGCAGCGAGAGTTGGATATGATTCACAGGGAAGAATTTTATCAGCAGCTCTTGCAGGAGAAGGATACAGAGTATAATTCGTTAGTCAAAAATCTTAAAGATCGAATAATCGCGCTGGAACAGGATTTACTGGATACGCAACAGAAGGCGGGGGTCCCCGTTGGTTTACCGTACGATAGCATCTCACTCAAGCAACTCACGCCGCAATTGATGAGGCGGCAACCTCCCAAGCCGCTTTTTCAAACTTTAGACGCCGAATTATCCGACACCGAAATATCGGATACAAGTCCGGAAGATGGCGACAAGACCGCTACGGTCGAACGAAAGTTGCCAATTAAAGAAGAGTTCGATAAAGCAGTGCCCCCTCACGAACTTCTAGACATATCGGCTAGTAAAAGTAAAGCGGAGCTGGCAAACAGAGGCGCCTTGGCGAATAGGCAGCTACCAAGTGGTAAAAAAGGATCTCTTAGTAACAGTAGCTCAGACTACGGTCTCGATGAGAGTTACAATTCGACAGACGATCTCTCGGAGATTGGTTCCCTAAATCAAAATGATGGTTATACGTCCGAAACAAAATATAATAATAGTGTCATAAGGCCTAGCACGTTAAGCACAGAGCAGTCGCAGTGCAATAACTCCCAAAGTGCAATTTATAGTGTGCAAAACCATTACGGATATTCACAAAATAGTGTTCAGTATACAAATCAGCAAACCTCACAGTACAATTCACAGAATCAAACATATAGTGTACAGCAAAATAATCAGCATATGAATACAAATGTTTTGTATGCCAGAGTACAAAAGGGTACCACTCACCAGCACCAAAGTAGTCCGGATCCTTGGCTAGGAGTTCCGAATAAGAGTGCGAGTTTAGGGTTTTGTCCGCCGCCGTCGCTTGCGGAGCAGTTAAAGCAAGTAAGTATTAATCAATTTCATTTAAGGTAGTAATACCATTTGGTATATGGAATGAGCGCGGTTCAGCATAGGCTCAATGTGAAAAACAAGTGCTTTTAGGCGATCAAGACAGTATTGTTGCACTGTCTCAGAAGGTGTAAAATGTGATCTGTTATTATTTTAGGTACTGGCCGAAAGAGAGAAACGAATAGGTAGCGAGAGCGTGAGCAATTCGACGGACGATTTGAGCGAAAAAAACAAAACGGCGCAACACTTACTAGAGGAGATAAGGCAAGCAGTAAGCGAAGCGAATGCTCGGGGTGAGTTGCTTGTCCGCTGGGCAAAGTAGTTGCTTGAGAAAGTCAATTTTTATTCCAGTGAAAAAAGTTGTGCCAGTAACACTATCACCCCCAGGTACGACGCCTTGGCAACAGCAGGGCGCTACGTCGCCCACGCCGCCGTCGCCCTCCAGTTTATCGTCGGGTTCGGTTTCTCCTTCTAGACATGATTCGTCGTGGACACATCCCTCTGATCTCAGTTTATCTTGTTCGAGTATTAGTAGCGAGAAGCGAGGCTCACATTTTTGGCAATCCGCTCCGGTTTCAGAGTGGAGCAAAGAACAGGTGAGTTGCTCGAAATCGGGGCACATGTAGGTTATGATGTTTCTGACTTTTAAATTTTCTTGAAAAAAACTTTAAAGCCTGAAAAATCATAAACATCCGGAATAACGCATGACTTTGATGTCATAACCTGAAAACGCGTGTCGCCGAATTACTATGCACAAAGAATTATTGTGAAACGAAAAGTAAAACAATTATAAGTTGATGTTCCTGCCATTTACCATGAGGCAAAAATGTGTGTACCTCATGCCAGGTACTTTTTGCGCATTCAAGTTGATCAGAAAAAAAAATGGCTCAACTCTCTGTCACTTGATTTTTGCCTGGTAAAATGATGTGCCCTGATTTGTGAAAAAGTGAAATGTTGTGCCTCACATGTTGATTGTTTTTTAATGTTGTAGTAGAATGGATAACCCTAAACAACAGAAGCATCTTTATAATTATTTTGGGGTGGTTAAAAGGAGAGCAAGGAAAGGATAAGACTTAAAGAAAGTGTTCGTTGGATTCCGAATTTAGATAAAAGGCTGGTCCAAAGTCCATTGCTCAGTTAGGCTTTATTTGAATTATATCTCTTGATTATGAGTTGCCCATTCCTAAATGCCTCCAAGCCACCTCACACTTGATTCATATTTATGAATGTAAGAAGGGAAAGCATTTCTCTTCTTGTTTCAGCCGCAATGCAGGGCAGCTTATAATATAGTAAATATTAGTAAATTATAAGTAACAGTGATTGTAACCATGTAATATGGATTTTTTGATATTAACAAAATAACTAGAACGGAACGTGGCAACAGGAGCACTGTTCCCAGTTATAAAAGTGCACACCCGATCAGGAATAGCTGCAAGGACACTATTAAGCATAGCAACAGTAGGTTTTGACCCATAAAGTGTGGTAAGGGAAGCTGAACATTTGAGATTCTGTCAGTATATTGAAATAGGACCAGTTCAAGCTGATGGTGGCTCTGGACAGTAGACCAAGTAACGCTTAAAGGTCCTCCTCCCTCTTGCGTAAATTTTAACTTTGAACATACAAATCTCCCATGTTCAATTCTTAAATATACAAGTCAATGCATTGATATGCCTGACAGTTATGCAACCCACCTTACACACAAATTTGACAGCAGTGTAAACAAAAGAAACTTCATTTTAAGAAAGACGCGGTAGAAGGCTTTGACCTTCACTGTGATTGGTTAAGCACGAGTCAGTATTACGCTGCAAAATAAAACGAGTAAGGAATTTTGTAAGATAGTACTTTCTATTGCTAATTAAACTGTTAAACTGTCATTAGCTGTTAACGTCCAAAATCCAAGTGTGAAATCGTGTGATTTATTTCTGTTCGCAGTGCTGGATATTTCTACTTTGGTGCTGTTTTACATTTTTCCTGTGTGTGCTTATCTTCAAACACAGCGCCATCTACTGCCTTCCATGAATGCAGTATAGTAGTTATATACTATTCATCTGATTTGTTTAGTGGATTCGACTTATTAACTGTAAAACTGTCTTTAAAGTAGTTTTATAGTGTCTTTTCAGTTACTGGAACTTTACGCATTTCCTCTGAATTGGCAAATTCAATACAGACATATGTGAAATTTCAAATTCTCTAGCTAAAACGCTAGAATATTTAACTTCATTTGTACAATTAAAGCAGGTTTTTTGTTCTAGTGTAATGTTCATTAAAAATTCAACCATGAACATTAAATTTTTAGCGCATTTTTGCAAATTTATTTGTAAAAATGTAGCTTTTAATCTCACTTTGGCTGGCTGGCTGGTTGGCAGTAAATGCGAGCCCGTAGAAGAACGCTTGTAAAAAGACGAGGAGTGTACATGTACCTAACGGGACCGCGTAATTAACAACTTTAGGGACGGGTGTACATGATGTGGGGTCGACGACATCTGGGCGCCATCCCCGCGCGTGTTATTCTAACCGGGAGATTTTTCAGATCTTTCCTATCTTCTAATACAATTTTTCTCCTATGGTTTTCAAGTAGACATCGTCAGAATGATCTTGTCAACGTCCTAGGGGCGAAATGAACTACCTTTTGCACTGCGCGCTTCGAGGGGTAGTCGACTCTGGGCGCCCGTACGATTCTTAGAGCTCGAATCGCGGTTTCTCTTTCTCATGTCGCCAATAGAAGCTCGGGCTATGAGAAGTTCCCAACAAATGCGTATAATTTTGGCCCGGGTTTTTAGTGGAATCTGGCAAAATGCGAATTGGGAGTGAACGTGACGTCGGAACTGTGTACCGACTTGCAGGTGCATGGGAAGTGAGAAGCGGGTATCGATAAAGTGAATGTGGTAGCCTTCGACAAGATATTATTGATGGTGGAGTCAAAACTGTCTAATAGAATACTGATCTTCCATACAAAAATACAATCCCTTCGATCTCACACGAGGACTGATAATTTTTTTTGGTAATTATATGTGCTGCTTTAGTACGGCCTGCAGCAAAGAAATGGAAGTCTTCATTCATCATACACTGTTTTTGTTTTATATCTTTTGAAAGTAATCAGACCACTTTGTGCCTTGGGTTACTAAAAAGCACTGAATGTATAATAGTGTCTGTGTAGATTGCTATGTGCAATGGCAATGGCAAACTAACTAATTATAATTTTTCCAAGGCACGCTCGACATCCGCTACTAAGAAAAATCTCGATAAGACTTAAATTGACTTCCCTTCTCACATAATCCTGGGCACAAATAGACAAATTTGACATGAGAACTCTTATCTGGATCGTAATTTGGGTTCGATTAAACACACAATAGATCATTTACAAACAAAATAAAATTTATTTAACGTTCACCAATAAATGAGGCATTCAGCGTCTATAGACAGATACCACACAACAAGGGATCGATTGAAACAATTAAAGAAATCTTAATTACCTTCAAGTGTTAGTAATTCAAAACTTCACTTTCTTACTTGCACTTAATTTTCGATTTGGACGACACGGACCTTGTTTTTCTATCAGTAAATATAAATACTTTCAAAAACAAAATAAAGGCATTTTTAACTGAAAAGCCCTTGTACAATATTAAAGATTTTCTTAACATTGACGTTAAATTATACATTTTGATGTTTCTTGAAGTTTACGTTTTATATTTTATGTTTATATGTATTGTTCTGCTTTTATAACGCGTGTAAACATTACTTTTAATGTACTTGCACAATGAATATATTATTAGTACATGTAAAATTTTCTCTTTGATGATGGAAAAAACAACCTTGCATTTAACCGATAAACGCACGAATGACAAAACACACAGACTATTCACTTTTATCATTAATCGCGACGACTTAATTCTCTTGAAACATTCTTAACTTCCTTTCACAAAACCTTACAATTAAAAAGACTGACTGTCTTTTCAAAAAGCTTCGATAACGGTAAAACTGCCAAACACACAAAACAAACTATTAACGATTAGATGAATCGACAATAACCCAATTTTAGAGTTAGAGATAGACATACAATTATCAGAAAATAACAACAAAGTGAATTCGTATGTTTACAATCGCGTATCGCCTAAACGGCTGAAGGAGTAAACAAAATGCAAACACAGTTGAGCACACATGAAAATTTGCTTCAACGCACAGCATTGCCTTTGGTAGGACATTATCAGTCCCCCTCTTCCATAATCTTAACATTCTACCATTCTAACTTTGTACAGGGTGCTCTCCTTTTACTGTACTAGGAAGATGAAGGTTGCAGAAGGTTCATTTTTGTATATAACTTTCGTTCAGATCTTGTGGCAAATTTGGTGTGGGTTTGTCCAAAGCTGTGAACGCCCAACATCAAGTAGAGAGACAGTCAGACAAATATTGCCTTTTATATACAGGGTGGTGACTTGCGTAACGCATCATAGGGATTTCAATGTAAAATTCATAACATGCGATTATTGGCTCCCCAAATTATTTTAGAGCAAAAATGTATTAAGGTTTTTTCTAGAAACAAATTTTTTACGTCAATAAACCGTATTAGTTTTAAATTTTTTGCATAATAAAGACGGAAAATTGGAAAAATAAAACCCCCATCTTTTCAATAATCTGTGATGCCATGGAATTTTATAATAGAAAAGCTACGCCAATATCCGTCATGCCATGGAATGTCTGCTATAAAACAAATCAAATTCTATCAAAAAGTATTATATTAATTTAGAACAGCGAATTCAACATAAAGAAAAACCAAATTACTAAAAACGGTTTCCTAATACAACAATTTACAATAAATGTTCGAATAAGTCCCCATTAAATGCAAGACAGTAACCAAGGCGATCATAAAATCCATTTCGAACGGCTGCTAATTGATAATTGGATATCTTTTTGTTTTAGAAAATTCCATGGCATCACAGATTATTGATAAGATGGGGGTTTTATTTTTCCAATTTTCCGTCTTTATTATGCAAAAAAATTGAAAACTAATACGGTTTATTGACGTAAAAAATTTGTTTCTACAAAAAACCTTAATACATTTTTGCTCTAAAATAATTTGGGGAGCCAATAATCGCATGTTATGAATTTTACATTGAAATTCCTATGATGCGTTGCGCAAGTCACCACCCTGTATACATTATACACACTAAAATAACTTTTTTAAAATATGGCAAAATCCACTTTGCACAATTTCCATAAAACTTCAGGGCAGTTTTTGTTTGTTATTAACTTCAAATGAAAATTAAATAATCCAAACCTGTATCATCCATAAAGAAAAAACCGTAATCTCTGTTTTTGGAGAAACGGCAAAGGCAATTAAAACCAAAAAATCTCCATTCGTTGTTGACATGTTATTATTGACTCTTATGATTCAGGTGTGCCATTGGCTGCTAGCGCTCGGCCTCGAGCAGCACATAACGAAATTCCTCGAACTGCAAGTGAACGGTACCGCTCTCATGCAACTAACCTCGGCCGATTTTAAGATACTGGGCATTTGCGGTGACGATAAAAATCGGCTCAAACGAAAGATAAAGGACCTAAAGATGCAGGCCGAAAAGGAACGGAAGCAGATCGAGAAAGACAGGAAGGAGAAGGAGAAGTTGCAGAAGAAGGCGGATAAGATGGCGGAGAAGGCTAGTAAGAAGAAATAAATATTTTTTGTGCGCATAGGACTAAATTAATTAATATTATTGTTTAAAGCCAAATATTGACTTGTAAATGGTTATAGTGTAAGGTATAGTAGATTATTGGTGCATACTGTTTTTGTACCAGACCTGCCATATTAAATAACGTTTAAGAAAGTATGTTAACTATTTACAAGTGGGAGGTTATGTAGTAGAGTTAAGGCCGATTGGATGCGAGGATTTAGTCAAAAGTGTAACCACAATGATACTTACGTGTTTTAGAAGTGGCGATTCTTAGTTGTAGGCTACAAGTAGTGCTCGTGGTTACTATTAGAATTGCGTTAACTTTGTACGCATCGTATACTGAGTATTCTAAACAATTTGCTGTATACACTGCGATTGATTTAAATTAACGTTTTAAATTTATACATCACTTTTATTTATTGACGAATGAAATTTTTTAATGTGCATCACCAATTTATTTAAACCATTTGTATTAGATTCACTAAAAATGTAAGATAGCTGTCAATCACACTGTATATAGATTTTTATAATTATTTTTAAACTTGATTAGGAATAAAGTTCGTGTACTGAGGTAAATGTTGCATACTCTTTAATGTAACGGTACTAAAATCTTTAACTGTATTAATTCGGTACTTAGATTTTCCGCCATACACAGGGTGTTTGGAAATGATTACTCTGCGCCTTGCTTCTATTGTTCCTTTTTTCAATTTTAGCTCATAATTTTAATTTGTGATCTTTGTAAAGTACTAATTTATTGAGTTTTTAAATTTTTTTTGTTCTTGTTTGTTTTAGATGATTATTTTAATTATTAATGTAAATTGCTGCTGCAGTATTCTTAAATTTTTTAATTGTTTCTAGCTAAAAGCGACTAATGCGCATTTGTTATCTTTAAATTTTGTGTTAATTAATTAATAGTACAAAACTCGAGTCACATATATTTCTACACATAGTGCACAGTTTTTATTTGGGACCAAATATGTTTAATTTCATTATAATTTATTTGCTCAATTTGAGTTATCAGTTTACACATATCAAATTTGTTTTTACTGGCAGCTTATTTTATTCACATGTACCTAATTGTGATTTGTTTAAATTTTATATTTAATTATAAATATTTTAAACAATGTATAGAGTTCAATATAAATAATAACCAATTTGTAAAGACGTGGTTTGTGTTAACTTTTTATTTATAGTTCTTTTACAGCTTCTTCATAGTGTAACTGTGTCTATTGCATTAATGTAAAATCATAACGTGTAGAGAAATGCTTAAGAAAGATAAAAGTTTTGTTTTGGCATACAAACAGGTGAACATATTGACAACGCATTTAATTCAAATTGTGAAATCTGCAATTCAAAATACGCCGTCACTGTCAAGTGTAGCCATTGGGACAAAAGGCCCCACCTGCTGCCTGCTGTAGCGTTTATATCAAGGCAGCGGCGAAGAAACGCCGAAGCAAACACGACAATGCGCGACGGCGTGCGAACCCTCCCACACGAATCCCCGCCGGAAAACTTGCACTTCCACGTTGCAATTTTAGATTGTGTAAGTTTGGTTGCCTAAGTGGCAGTAAGCTTCCGATTATCATTAATTTTGTCTGTGATTTTATCTATCCAACAAAACCATCATTTCATTTAAAAACTTCACCTCAAAAAGGCTGCACGTAGAACAGCCCTACTTGTTTGGAATTGTTTCTATTCCAAAGAATTACATCTACCAACCCATCTCCAGCACCTTCAATGCCGCCGTGGAGATCATACCTACTCGAAGCGCCCAACTCCACCCTACAACATTAGTTGCTTTTCAAATTCGATGCGCTGGATTGTCTTCTGGTATTCGGATACTTCGACGAGTTCTTACTAAAATTTGTTAGCCTCAAGTCCAATGATATAAAGAAAATAAACAATAGTATTTATTTATGTACTAACGAAACGGTTTGTATTCTGGTAATAACTGGAAGAAAACTACAAGTTAGACAGTGAGTAAGGCACCTGAGATGGATAAAATTAAGGACACTGTGATGGCAACAGCAAAAAAGTTTGTGGATTTCGATGGCTTCAGGAATAGGCACTTGTAGTCCAGTCAACCTGTGTCGTAAAACACCCGTTGAAGGAAAAAAATAGTATAAAGCTAATTTTTTCCCCATCGACTACTACCATTTAGACAAGTGTTTAGCTTTTTACTACTAGCGCTGAATGAAAAAAATATAATTTAGCACATCTTGCCGCCGAAGCAGTTACGGGGGTGGTAAAAAGTGTAGTCAAAATTGAGCTAGGACACCTAATTCCGTGATTGTCTTCGACATTCAACTGTAGGCTAGAAACCCCGAACGAGGGGCGACGCTACCTATCTTGCGGGGGCGAGATTATGCTAATCAAAACTCTTCGGTTTAGAATCTACGTGTGATATATGAGTGGCGATTCAATCATTTCCACATATTTTTACCATAGTTAAATTTTCCCACAAGGCCATGTAATTTTCTATCTTGCTTTTAACAAAAGGACTTTATTATGCACCAAAGATGAGTCACATCCTGTGTGTTTCACCCTTTTAGAATCTTGGTACCTGCTTACTTGACTCATAATTTCCAAAACTTGTTTTTAACCTATAAGTTACCTCTTGAAGTCTACATGCTACTTTTTGTGATGTTATAATTTTATGTTACGCATTCACATCATTACAAACAATTAATTTAAGTACACAATATTTAATATTAATTTGAGGGCTTGTTTTTTTTATTGGTAAGTCCTTTTTTCCCCAGCCGATTTCTATTTTTATTCGGTGAACTACCATTTTCAAAGTGTATTTTTGCAATGTAATTTATTTCGACTTAAATTTCTGGGCTTTCACAATCTTAATAATTATGATCATTATTAAACAAACTTTTCACAATTTCAGTGTTTTATTTTACGTACCTTCCGTACTGTGCTTCAGGTCAAAGCGTTGTTTACATCTAACGGAAGGGGGCCCTGCCTTAGATGTTTTTTTATCACTTGCCACTTTTCAAATTTAAGCGGGATCTTGTTTAATTTTGGAGGGAATCTTCATTCGAGTGGCCATTTTTAAACGTTGCCGGGTTTATTTCCGTGTTCTTGTAGTGTGAAGTTAGCGTAGAACCTGGCGGTTAAGTAACTACACTACAAATCTTTGAATTTCATGTCACAATTTGTTATATTCTTTATATTTTGCCTAAATGTTGATGTTGGTTTATTAAAGCATAACGTGCTCCAAACTTTGATTTATGAGTAGGAGTACCTTGACTGAATCATGTTTGTTTGTTGTAATGTGTTTGCTATGTATTTACATTGTTTTATTAAGTATTTATTTGTGTGTTCACGTGGACGCACCGTAAGCAATACGATAAAACAATTCAAAACAGGTCTATTAACAAAAGATCATATTTGTATTCAACAAGTAGCAAGTCCCCTCAACGTACGTATATACATACGTCATCTGTGGTGGGGCATTCGGCGCAAGTATATGCACATTAGGACGGGGTTGTTATTTGCATACGTAGAATATTCTAATGTAATCGTTTTTGCTATTGGTCTGAATTGATATGCAATTAGTCAGTACAAAGATGTTTGAGAAATGTTTAATGCTGCTATTATGCTCACTTACTACCTTTATAACTACCTCAACAAGTGATGGAATTAAAATAGAAAGCGGCATTTTGATCTTAGATAAGGACAATTTCGAAAGGGCAATAACAGGAAATGAATACATTTTTGTTATGTTCTGTAAGTATTAATACTTATCTTTGACACTTTTAATTCAATTCAAGAATGCTTATCTCCATAGCTTTTTAATTCCATAATTAGCACAACTACATTGTAGCAATGCTTCTTCCGCATAAAACTGACCAATACTTTTAGATGCGCCATGGTGTAAGGATAGCCAAGAACTCGAACCGGAATTTACTAAAGCAGCCAAAGAGACATCTAACCTAAAGATACCCGTTAAGTTGGCAAAAATTAACGCGTCCGATGAAATTGAACTACGAGCAAAGTACCATATTTTAGGTTTTCCGGTGTTGCAACTGTTCAGGCGGGGCACCCCGTTGAAGTATCACGGTAATTTTTTTCCGAAGGTCTTCCACGTTTTAAAGTCACGTACTTAAAGGTAACCGAAACTCAAAGAAAATTGCATCATGGCTGAAAGACCAAGTGAGGCCTTCAGCCCGAGAACTTCGCACCATTCAGGAAGCTACCAAAACCGTGATAGGTGAAGATATGGTTATCATAGGCTTCTTTGAGGGACCTTCTGAGCAGTTGAAGAAATTTTTAAAAATTGCAGACAGTTTCGAACGTCCCCCATTTACATTCTCCTTTGATCGAGAATCTCGTTCGAAATTTGGTAATGCATCCCATCCAATTGTGTTGTTTAAAAACGTAAGGAAAGCACAACTTATTAACAATTAACGTTTGAGACACTTTCAGTTTGATTACAACAAGGCGGTGTTTGATGAAGAATTAACCTTAGAAAACGTTCAGACGTTCGTTAAAATTGAATCTTCATTGCTAATCACGGAGTTAAACGAAAAGAACGCGGACACCATTTTTCAAGGACAGGTACAAACATTCGTGCTTCTTTTCGCGTCGAAAAAAGCCCCAACCACTGACAGCGTGGTCGAGCTGCTGAAACCTTTCGCTCGAGAATACAGAAAAAGTATGACATTTCTTTTAATCAACACGGATGATAAAAGCAACATGGATACTTTGGAGTTTTTTAAATTGCGACTTCAGGACACGCCAACGGTTGTCATCGCAAGTCACAAAAATAATGCGGAGAAGTACAAAATGGACGCACCTCTTACAGGAGATAATCTCCAAAGATTTTTTCAAGACTTTAACTCGAAACGTCTGCCAAGGTTTTTACTAAGCGAGGAACTTAAGGATGACTGGAACAAGTCAGACGTCTACACTTTAGTGGGTTCTAATTTTGCGAGGGTCGCCCACGATCCGTCTGTCGACGTTCTTGTCCTCTTCTACGGGGATGAGTGCGAAAAATGTGGTGTTTGGACCGACGTTTTTTACCGGCTCGGAGAATATTACCGCGATCAACCTGGTATTATTGTAGGAAAAATCAACGTAGATTTAAACGAGTTTGATAAGAAACCGTTTCGTAAGGAACCGGAGGTTTTACTTTACAAGAAGGGCGACAATCGTGTTGTTCCTTACAAGGGCAAGCCTAATTTTGACAAAATAATTCAGTTTGTAAACTCAAGCAGAGAGGAAAGTAAGGCGGTTAAAGAGGAGCTTTAACTTGTAGTACACTTTTCATGATGCATTTGATGAATACAATATATTTTTTTTAAGTGTCTAATGTGCGTTTTAATAGGTATGTTGGTTGCGTTGTGGATGCTCCCTCAAATTTTTGAGCATTTCCTTGTGTAGGTGTACTTCTTTTTTCGCTATTAACGCTATTAACAGTTGGTAGGTATGTAGGTACCTAGTTTTCAAGTTATTGCATTTACCAAAATTTGTTTAATTTCCAATGTAATAATTGCAGCAATCACATTACTCTGAATTTTATTTTCTACACAACCACGCGTGGATTACTCGTAGCTACATTTAAGGTTTGGGATTGTGTTTTACGGTTATTGAAGGGTTACGTCAGCGTTCCAATTACATAGTAAATGAATATAATGAATTCGAAAACTGGTGGAATGTTACCTTGATTTTCTTTCACAGAAACTTTTTCTTTAGTTGAAACGTTCCGCATTAGTACTAGGAGTACATACTAATTAAATGAATACCCACTAGAAAGTACATAATCTCGGAATTAAAAGAGGCGGATCGATCTTTTGTCCCTTCCTACGAACATACCACTCAACTGCAACTCACTGGAAATCCTTTTCAATACCCATGATCCCTAAATCAAAAGCCAACCTCGCAAATGGTTTTTCCATGTAACAGGACGTCCTTAAAATCTTTTAATTCCCTTAATTCACTAACTTTCTTTTTTTAACACATTTCCCTCTCTTGTCCCAACTTCGATTCCACTTCCTTATTTGTTAGTTATAAAATAAACAAAATTCTCTTATCTAAAGTGCGTATCTGCAACAACATCGGTTCAGAAAATTGATTAACTTTTAGCGATAAGCAAAGCTTTTATCTACGACCGGAGAAAAACATGAGATAAACTTTTCAAATATTATGCAAATAATTTCGAGATGTTTCTTATTCTATAAAACGTAATTTCTTTACAATTAAATAAACTTAATCAACAAATTTTAATGCGGCTATAAAAAAAATTAAACATGGTCCAAACCACGTAAATTAACACAACAATATGTACCAATGTAGTGCGAGTATGGCCACAGAATATACCGCGTATCGTACTCCATATTCTGTGGTATGGCTTCTGTTTCCCTCTCTCTTCTAAAGCCGCAAGAATTACTTCCTAGTGCGCTTCGCTAAACGCATTTGCTACATCTAAAAAGACCACCAAGCATGCGTCACTCGTTTCCTACGTACGTTCATTGGAGAATTCTTAGCTCTTAAAGCACCCCGACGCCTAATTTATTTTAATATGCCCTTGACAGTCTTTCTATTATTTCTGTTATCGTCGTTAGCGGAATGTTCCCGTCTATGGTCTTTAATAAGCGCCCTTGGTCGTTCGTCCCTTACAAGCAACAGTTTGGTATCCTAATGCCAAACATCCCTATTATAGTCGAGTCGACCTCCTTTACGCCGAACATGTTTGTCCTTTTCACCCCAAGGAGTAACCTCGAAGACCTCATGGAACGCTGGCCCTGCCAAGTGATATCGGGGGCCCTCCCATTTCGCCCGTTTTTCTGTACGGCGTCGTCTCTTTGCACAATTGTGCCAATACGTTCCCGTGTCCACCTCGTCTCCTATTGCCTGTAGCACAGATTTAAATATACTACAGATGGATCATGCCATGTTAAATTCTGGCAACGGTGATTTGGATTTAAGCCTCTGGTGCGTTAAATCCAAACTAAATTAGTGTTATTCCGCGTCCACAAGGAAGCGCTGTAGAATGAATAACTTGCGCGTCGTTTACAACTGCAATAAGAAAGACATGAACTGTTGTGATAAACAGGAGTATCCGATTACACAGAGCCCAACAAATGTTGTATTCATATTGTATGTAACTGACCTTCCCCATTTACACTCGCAATTTTTCTGCTAGCATGCGTTTATGTTAGTTACACATACACATTCCTTTATATCGGAACTCGGAACGGCGAACCGACGACTGATTATACCTTATTCTGTCAAACCAACAAGATTTGTAATTATGCAGGATGTTTACCGTATAATTGATTTATTTTTGATTATAAGTAGGTACGGTATTTTGTGCGATTTAGGTTCTAATCCCTACATCTCTGATCACAGCTTGGCGTGTTCCGTGCTCGTATTTAGATTTTTATAGTATTTTTAATGATAAGACGATCTAAAAGCACAATTATGACGTAGACGAAGTTTTTATTAATTAATCAGAGGTGTTAGGCCTGTCTTTGTGAGAAACAACATAGGTACCTAACAATAGGCGTCTGAGAATTTAAGTCAAGTAAGCGAATATGAGTCGAATGTGAGATGTGACCAAAGTCCCGTTTTGAACGTGACAGTTCCGTTTTTAGTACACTTTCACTTTCAAAAAATAAAATGTACACACTTTGGCGCTCTTGATATGTCTACCTGTCTGTCTGTCTGAGTCATAAAGGCTCCGGAACTACACCACTTACAGACTTGGTATTGGTGTCATTCGATCAGAAATTAAAAATTATTTCATTTTTGTATTCTCATTACGGCATGAAATGTCCATAAGGGCTGTTAAAATCGAAAAAACAAATTTGAAAATGCACTCTTCGCCTTTGCTCACATGCGGATTAATGATTTTTTTCCTTATATATGCTGGTTGTCCACGACAATCACAACAGGGTTTTATTTCTAGAAAACATGGTTTTGCCTCAAACCATGGCTCTACAAAATTGTTTCTCGTCTTGGTCCATTATTTTTGACCACAGAAGGACGCGCAAATTCAAATCTTGGTGTTTGGATCCCAATCGGATATAATCGTTGAATATTGTAAGGAAGTATATTAACATTAAATGATTTAAAATCAAAAGTTGTGGGGTTTTTGTGGAGACAACGGTAACTGTAGGTAATTTTGGTGGCAAAAATAGTAAAAGGTGTCAACAAAGCCTTTGCAATGGAGGTCGTCCCTGAAATAAAAACAAAACTTATAGGGATTGTTGATTTGAGTTCACCATTGTTAAAATTGACTTATTTTTTTAACATTTATAGTGTTCGCATTGAAAAATACTCAAAGAGTTCTACGGCTTAGCTGATAGAAAGTATCAAAAACTGTTGGGTTACATTAAAACAAGGTGCCTAGCATTGATGTCTGCATTCGAAAGAGTTTTCAAAATATTGTTATGTGAAAACACTAGGTACTTTTTGAGTATCTCAATGTCTGAATATTTTGAAGTAATTGTTTGAAAATTTCAGCTCCGAAATTTGGTTGCCTTTTCTACACGCGCAGCCCTGTTAAAGATCGAGGCACAAAGCATAAAGCATTATCTGCAATTGAGGCTGTTAAATTAATCGCCCAAGGCTCTAAGGGATAATTTGGCTATGCGAAAAAGTTATTTTTTCTTCTCCGTTCCACTGGTAATTTATTGACGAAACTTTAAAAAAATTTGTGGTCAGTTCAAATACAAGTTAGCAGCGTGTAAATGGGGGATTCTTATAAGTGCAATTTCCGTTATGTGATTTTGATTATGATTTCTCTTGCAACTTGCGAGTTGCCATAACCAAATATTTCAAGATTCACATTATACGATTTTGTCGTACGACTTGTAAAATTGTATCTTGACGTGCAATTATGGGTTCGACCTCGGCCAAAACTGTAGAAGAAGATAGGAAAAACTAAAAATTACCACGTTAGTAAACCACGCGTGGGGATGGCGCCCAGATGTCGCCGTCCCCACATCATGTAGCCCCGTCTCTAAAGTTGTTAATTACACGACTCCGTATGAACACGTACACTCCTCGTCTTTCTACATGCGATTGTCTACAGGCCCTCATTTGCTGCCAGCCAGGCAGCCATCCAACCAGCCAGTCAGTCGGCCAAAGTGATATGAAAAGCTTCTATTAAGAACAAATGAAGATGCAATTAGAGTTTTGACATCGATCCTACTTTGCAAAAATGAGCTAAAAACTACCGGAGGCCTATGTCTGGTCCAGAATTGCAGTTAAAATTCGAATTTTCAAAAACAATTTTGGTTTCGTTATTTTTCTCTTAAAGAGACGCAGATACCAAATATTTGTGTGAGATCGAAAATGTCGCATCCCAGTTGAGACCCTATATTGGGGAAGTACCGCAGTAGACGTTACAATTTCCACGATATGTACGTGGAACCATTCTGTTCTTGGTATAGTCATGAATTTCTAAGGCTGCATGATAATGCGGAACAAAATAGTGAAGAAAGTACTTCGATATATTTTGAGACAGTAAATCCGTACGGGTTGTCAAAAAGCGCGGGGTGGCTATATTGCGACCGTTTTTGGACGTATCAAAATTTCATCAAACGTCAACGTTTTAGATCATATTAAGCAACTTTTAAAGAATAAAAATTTTTACTGTCTGTTTTAACTCGTGTGTACCTATGTACGTACATACGTTGGCAGATTAGACATAAAGGATGTAAACGTCATACTATTTTTTTTAAATAGCAATAACGCAAAATTTTTATTAAATTATTCGGAAGACTTTCTTTTTCTGTGTACAGCCTACACAAATTATGCTAGGTTTTATTATACAAATAAACTTTTTTTCAAATACATAGTAGCGCTAAATTTTTTATTTAGTTATTTGAAAGAGATTATTTTTCTTGGTTTAACCTACACAAATTTGGTTTTATTACAAAAAAATATATATATTAAATTCTCCGAAATACAGCAGCTTAGTGCGCGGTTACTAAAGATTTGAAAAGAATATTTAAAATTTATTGTCGGGGCAGATTGAAGGACTCTTCAGGCTACAACCTAAAAATATTTTCAACGAAATTGCAATTGTTATACAGGGTGATTTAAATCAAAGTTGCACTTTTTTTAAATATAACTCCCTGTTTTATAATTAGAATAGGTGTTTTAACTTTTAACGGCCTATTAATTACTGAGAGGCTTTAAAAATCGACAAACCTTGTGTATTATTAGAAATGGTTGAATTACAAAAATATGTATAAAAGGTAAATACGGCGTGCTTATATCGTTAGAAAGGTAATCAAATCCTACATTTGATGCAATAAAAAACTTGGTAGTTTCATTTAAAAAAATCAAGTTATCTTTGATTGAAATTTTGAAAATTTACAGTGATTTCTTTTAGCACAAAAAAAGTTTAACTTTGACCGTTCGGCGTATGTAGGTAAGCACACGTGATGATCAGTAATACTGCAGCGTCATGGCCTTCTAAGTTTTATGGAAACTTCGTTTTCAATTTTTACTGGACATCTATTTTTTGAAAAAATGACGCTCAGCCACTCATTTTAGATATCATGTGTAAATAAAGTCACACTAAAATTGACTAAGTAATCGAAATATGCAATAATATAGGTGAGTTCTATTTAAAAAATACAACTTTGATATAAATCACCCTGTATACATCATCGAGATTTTGTTTGATTCGGATTCCTGGTGCCTCAAAACATGTATTTGATGTATTCCCGTCAAAAA
Organism: Photinus pyralis; assembly: GCF_008802855.1. Lineage (NCBI taxonomy): Eukaryota > Metazoa > Arthropoda > Insecta > Coleoptera > Lampyridae > Photinus > Photinus pyralis. The sequence continues at coordinate 15,713,334 of NW_022170663.1, read as the reverse complement.
GGGAGGGATCATTTTTTACCCCACTGCAATACCTCCCTGACTGACATGCGGGTAGTAAAATTAAGTTAAAATAAACAAACAGATAACGAGTGAAGTTTTCGAGTAGTTGTAAAAAGCTGTTCTGCAAGAATTTTACACCTGGTTTCAATTTCATTTGGCGATGCCTTGAATGAACGTATAGACATATCAAAACTTTCGATTGATAGTAGTTGATTACAGAATTTTAATTTTCAGGCTGAAACTGAAACTACCATTCTATAGAAAAAAATTGTTCTTGGATTTTATTAATTTAAATTAAAGGAGAGAGAACGGCCACAGATACGCCCACACAAGGTCGTAATTGAACACAAACACACAATACAAAGAGCCACTGTTTTAATTACGAAGAAAAAATTCATATCATATTGCTTTTCAGCACCATCAATAGTAAAAACCTTCTATGCCATCGTTATACAGACTCCTGCTGATTATTTTAAGCTGAGACCCAAACTAAAACTTTCGATTTAATAAAATTCATATAGGTGCGCTAGCAACTGGAACGTTTGTTGTGTTTCCACAATCGCCTATCTCATGATCCATCTGTAGTATATTTAAATCTGTGATAATATTTATTGGACCAAAGCAAATATGCAACACCATTTTTGGAATTAGAATTTATTATACTACTAGATTTTCCCTCGCGACGTCGTATACTCGATTTTAACAGATGTATGATAACGAAAACGAAATGCAAAAATGTAAATACACGGTACGAACTAGGAAAACTGCAGGAAAACCTAATGCTGAATATCCGGCAGAATGCTCGAAACTGGTATAAGGAAATTTCCATCTCTGTCAAAGATGAAAAATTCTTACCTCAGCCCAGGTTCGAACACCTGACCTCCGGCTTTATACCCCAACACTCGACCATTAAATTACAAAGTCATGAAATATCCTGCTACTTAGTCAAGTACAAATCGTCATGTCTGCCAGTGAGATCCCGTGCCTTAAGGCTGGGAGGGGCGGTCAAAATGGCAAATTTTAATAAAACTTCCGACTTTCCGATTATGTTTACCTCCTGTGCCTTTATTTTGAACCCGGCGCAAAAAGTGTATGTGACTTTTTTGCACTGCTCATCAACACATATCTTTTTTATTTGTATTTAACATTTTTCGCTATGGCGCCGACTTTTCGAGAAAAGGGCAAATTTAAAATGTTGTACTTTTCGATAACAAGCACTCGTTCACGACGTTAGTAATTTAACTTAACCCTTTTTTCTAAACTTTGATTACAGGTGTCGCTTACGAACAAAGCACTGGGCAATATATAAGTAAATCTGTTCTGCGATCAAAATGTCGGATTTAGGTGGAGAGACTACTATTTTGGTGTCCCCATCACTTACAAAAGTAATTTAACGGCTTCATGTTCCATCTTCCACACCATGTGGCAATTCCAGATTCCTTCTAAAAAATTGCTAACCATAAGACGAAGAGGAAGTTACGTACTTTCAAACAAATATGTTTCTAAAGTTATTGACGTAGTCGTAGTAATTAGTTACTGCTATATCTTACCTTAGGAAGATTATTAATTAATAAAATTTGAGACACCTCAACGACACGAAGCAGTTTCTCAAGAGCTAGGTTTTGCGGTATTGATTGCTAGAATGGGTCTGATCCTTGAAAGCGGACATTTGATCCTTTATAGAAGCAGGTGATTGACTTCTACATTTTTTGTATCTATTCAGAAACGAGATCAGAATATAGCCATTATTTCGGTATCTACTTAGTACTCTCGGCTTGAAATTGTTTTTACCGTTAGGTAGAACGTTGGAGCGCTATACAAATATTAAGTCTCTGATTTTGGCTTTAGATGTGGCAGCTACAAGAATTACTTTAGGGTGTGCTTGCTATTCAGGGAATGTTTTCGATATAACAATGTCTATTTAAGTGTGAAAACAGTTAAGTAGAGCGTAAAATTAAAAAGCTAAATTTCCATTATTATACAGTGTTTTTAATTTTCTGCTTGTTCTTCATTTTCAATTCAGTAACATTGAAAGCAAAGGTACGGAAATTCTGTTTTCTGAACAAAATTGTATGTCGTAGGTATTTGATGATCATCATCATCTATATGCAGAATTTCCCCACAGCAGCTTTCTTAATTATGCATTTCTAAAAAAAATTAAATACTTTGGGAAATAGCATTTGCGCCTGTGTGCTAAGCGTGAGAGTTTAGAAAGCGGCATTGCAAGCTCACTTTGCTATCGGTTTCAGTTCGAACCCGTCTGCAAGTTTCGTGTTTCCACTTTATCTCGCGTCTGTGACGCGCGTGTTTTACGAAATCCCCTGAACTTCAAAAACTTTTGTTTTACGCTATAGCAGTGATACTCGAGTATTCGTTGTTTAGTGTCCAATTGAAAAAAATGTAAGGTGAAGTGCATAATTGAAGTTGAAGGTAGGCTGCTCTCTTTATAAATGTATTTTTAATACTCTATAGGCATTCTATTAATAATGTACCACGTACTTGTGTAGGAACCGTGTTTGCTTAATGATCCTGTGTACCTTACGTACTTGCAGGTACTTCAGTATATTCAATTACTTTGCATTTTAATGAAAATACAAGAGCAAATATTTGCGCACGAAAGCGGGTACTACGAAATTTATAAATGGAACTAAACCGAATAATGGTTATTTTCTGTTTATTGTTTTCGCTGTGTAGGTAACTTTTAATATCTATGGGAAACGTAAAAGGAAAATTAAAGAAGAGACAAGCCTTTTTTTAATACCAGAAAAAGTAGTAGTGCTGATTTTTAAATATAGTGTGATTTACAAAAAAAATTCGGTTTACTTTTAGAGCTCGTACTATGAACTTCTCACTTAAGGTATCAGGTGAACTAATAAATAAATTCGTCTCCTATGAGGCTTGTGAGCACTTACATAGGCACAACTTTTCTCATCAATTAAATTATTATCGTTTTTTTCGTTTGCAGCCCAACCTAAATCACTTCCATTCGATATAGACGTCATATAAGTTCTAAAGTATTATCAATGTGAGATCCCGCTAAGTGAAGTTTGAACTAAAACCAAGTATTTAGACTGAGTTGGATAAAGCGATTATGCGGTATATTGCGTACATATGTATAGCAAATTTGCACATCTTTATTAAACTTTTTATATTTTATGTCGACAGCTCAAATTGTTAAATTTTTGCAAAATATCGTATTTCGCAGATTTTACTACTTACACGGGACTGGGGAAATGTGAACACGCAGTCAACGTATCTTCAAAATATTAAAGTTATTTTAGTAAATTACAATGGCGCTTTAAAGATGTACGAAACATAGCCGTCTCATATGAGTTTGTACCATCAAAATTGAGAAAATATTATTAGCGTATGATAAGGTATTAGGATGAAATATAGATAATAACCAATAAGCTTTTTTTTTTATTAAAAACGCTTCCAATTTTAGAATCCACTTGGTCTTCAATTCGTACAATTGATTCAAAGTTGGATTCAACATATTTGCTGGTGAAGTTAAAGTCTGTCTAGTAACAACATGAACATTTAGCTCTAGTAAAGCTGTTGCTTGCATTTTTTTTATAAAACGACAGAATTATTATTGTTTGCGGTAATTTCATTCGTTTCTCAGTTTTGATTGACGTGTCACTCGCAGACACTCAAGACGAGTCGTCTGCTACAATAACTGAGATCGATTTCTTACTTCAACTTAGTGCTTTTGAACTAGAGGAATTTGACTACATATCGCACTAACTGCTAAAAATGATGTAACAAGCGTTCGCTTAAAGGAGATTGTGTGTAAATTTCGAACGTGGGATGTTAGACAATACTTACGTTGAGAATTCTAACATATGACGTAGCAAGTTCTAAAGCGTCACATTTATACGAATCACGAAATATAACATACAGAGCACATTCTCCGTCTTAACAATGTGTTTGCAATACCCAGTAAACCATCATAAAGCTATTCTTAATGCGATTTGGGTTGCACCATCGAAGCAAGAAACAAATGTTATACGCTAATTCAATCGGTTTCAGTAGATCAGCAGACTTTGCTATGGTTTATTTCCCCATTGGCTTCCATGGTAATTTCTATCAACTCGGCTTAACCACTTGAACTACCGTAAATCCCCATTGAGATGTTGCCGTCCGAAATATGTCAATTTCTCTCTACAAAACATACCATCGGTAAGTGTTTTTATTCCATAGACGCACATGTGACATAACATAAAGTTCTCACACCTGACCTACAATCAATCCGGAACTTTCAAACACACACATAAAGCTTGTGGCTCTCAGAATTGTTTTACTTGTTACGCGTGTTATATAAACAAAACCTATACATTATTCCTACGCCACTGACTAAAGTTTAGCATTAGTTGGCAACCAGTCCGGCCGTTTATGTTGGATCACAAGAACAAATTGAGCATAGCGATATCGGGATATTCCAGAAATATTGTTCTAATCGGAACACCTTACATGATTTAATGTTTTATATATTATAAAATTTTGTATAAAAAAGCCTTTAATACGTACCCATAACAATCTGTAAAGCATATCCTTAATAAACAATTTTGTAAATTTTACAAAAAAATACAAAAAATGAATATTTCACCAAGGAAAGTAATTAAAACTACAATCAAAAGAATTGAAATTAATATTTTGAACTCAATCGGTATAAAAAGAACCTGTTATAGTAATAAAGAACGGTTGCTTTGAATGAAATGGAAAATACCATTTTACAGTTGTATGAATTTAATGGCAAATAACTTTCGGCAGTCGGTGTCGTAGTCGTCGGAACAGTACAGTTGATCTAGACCGCCACCAGAAGTTGCTCCTTGCACGGTTGGTTACGGTTTCGGAAGCCTCAGTTATTTATCTCACTGTCACTGTTTTAAAACAGATGGCACACGGAATTGATAGCAATTTCTCAAAGCGTGAACGGAAGCATGACTTCAAATGACCAAAACAACCATTTTTCAACGCAAAATTTTCGTGGTTTATTATCACAATCACTTCCTAAAATTTACATTTCACAAATACCACTCGACTTGCTTAAAGTAACACGAAAAACACGTAAAAACAGATATACCTACATGTTTTTAAAATAATAAATTACAGCAATCTAAATCTAAAATAAAACCCCCGAATCAAACTTAATGTTCAATATACACCCTGATATACACTCTTTACTGAAACGAGAAAAAAAGTCCTTAATTGTTGGTTATGATAATAATTCAATTTCGAAACGATTCTGGTCGGTCCTAATTAGTGTTACGACGAACTTGACTAATGACAAAGTTGGATACCGAGATAACACAAAGACAATTCACAAACTTCACCTCAATTGTAGGTCATCGTTCCTTACTCTGCAAGAGTTTCAGCACTGCTTCTAGGACAAGCACCGATAAACTGTTTTTTTAAATAAATATTACTTGTGATTATGTCATGCATAACGTTACCTAAATTTAATACGCTTCTGTTTTTCCTATGCATTGATCTTAATTCCACTCAATCGATAGGTTGTTTTAATAATTCAACAGTGTTCGGTTGGCCATACTTTACACCACTTTGATAATTAAAATGACTGGCGATTCCGTGTTTCCTAATAATTTTTAGATCTTTTGATTCTGACTGACTGATCTAACATTTCTTTTGCCTTTTATGTAATTAATTTCAAAATCATGTCTCTCAAACCCAAACACAGAATTGCAGACCTGGCTGAGGAGGCGCCTTCAAAGTTTGAAAAAAATAATGGGTGACCCGGCGAGTATCTGAATGCGTAATAAATAGTGGATGATCTACACATTATTAGTGTCGTCTGAATTAGTTGTAGTTGTATCGTGTTGAAATTTTCATCGTTTCTTATTTCGAAATAAAGACAATTGTCCTGAAACGTTCGTCAAAAGTGATCAAAGTAAGTACGCACTAGGTGTTTATCTATTTATGGCGGTCAGTATACACTTTACGGGAGTCTGTGGGGGTGTGGGCCCTGCGTCATTAATTTGTGAATCAATTTCAGACAAGTTTTTTTAATTGATTTCGCACACTTGATAGTTGTTACAGTGATTTAGAGTATGTCTGCAAATGTCTGAGATTGATTCACAAATCAATGACACAGGGCCACAGACACCTGATTTCAAGCGTACATTATTTTTTTCAAACTTGGAAGGCGCCCCCTACTCTTCAGCCAGGTCTGCAATTCTGTGTTTGGGTATTATTGGAGATTTATTGGACAAGTTTTCAGTGTGCCTCAAATACCTACCCAAAAAAGTTTACTACTGGAATATGCAATGGGCGTACCACTTACTTTACACCCGTCGCCCCTAATGCGTATCCAGTAGTGCCCGTTTTAAAGTTAATTCGGAATTTTCGATAAAAATCTAGAAATATCAAAACTGGATCTAAGGAAGCCTGCTGTTTCATGGGAATTTTATGGTGAATTTCCTTTCGCACAAATAACGTGCCCGAAATACAGAATTTTGGGTAAGGGACATTTGTCATCCTCAATATTTTTCTTTAGTTACCTTAACTTATTACTATCTTCCATTTGTTATTTTCGGTATATCCTGAATTTTTTGAAACTACAGGAAAAGGTAAAAACCGGCACGATCGCGTTTCCTCTGTTATGCCATCTTTATGTAATTTTTAGCATTGGAAATTGATATATGCGTGTGAAGTTACCAGTTTCGTTCTAGGAAAAAGACAGCGCATCAAGTGATGATTGTACATGTACTCGGCCGCAATCGGTAGGTTAAGGAAAAGTCGCGGATACTGCCGATACAATACTTACTTAATTGTGCACAATTGTTTTGTTAATTCCAATCTAAAATTCTCGCACATATCGCACAAGACGTACGACGATCTTTTTGTCCCGAAAAAACTACGGCCGCCGAGAACACTTGATAACACGGATCAGGCGTTAATTAAGACATTGGTCAGTTTTTGGGAAAATATCGCGTATCGCGGGAAGACGAAGCTAGCGGAAATTTTTGTTGTCGCAGACCTTGGACAATCGTTACTCGACGGAACCACATGCGAAAAGTTATTGCTCGAGTACCTCTGCTGAGTGTGCAAACACTGAATTGCGTCCATGACAACGTGGTAGCTTAGATATTGTTTTGTAAACAAGTTTGTTTTCGAATTACAAAAAGACATTTCTGCTTTTTCATCTCGTCCGTATATTTTTTTATTTAAATCGTCCATATTACCACACATCGAAACGGAAACGGTGGATGTTGCGGTTCTGTGGGTACAGGACGGTGATCCGGCGGATGTGCGAAAACAGAATGAGGTGGCACTCGAGAAGCGACAGAAGCAGGATAGAAAGTGCAAATCCTTGTTGGTGTTCAGGATACATGATTCCCATCTAGAATACGTGCAGGAAAAGGCTACATCAAAAGCGATTTGGGATGCTTTGACCTGTGTTTTAGAACGCAAGAGTATTGCCAGCCGAATGTATTTGCATAGGCAGATGTCATCCCTGAGATTCGAGTTCGCCAGCCTCCAGGAGCATTTTCTCAAATTTGATCGTCTAGTGCGAGTGTATCGTGGAACGGGTGCGGTGATGGAGGATTTGGATGTAGTTTGTCATCTCCTGATCATCTTGGGGTCGGCATATTCGACAATCGTCACGGCCCTTGAGACGATCCCTGAAAAAATCTGAATTTGGAATTTGTCAAGTGCCGTTTGCTCGACGAGGAGATTAAACACAAAGGAAAAGCTGAAACCCCTTAAGAATCCAGTGAAAACTGCGGTGGCCAAGGACGGAGAATCGATTGAGGCTCGGTATAGCGGGACAGTAAGATTGTTTTCCATTGTAGCAACCGGTTCGTATCGTGGTAAGTTATACGAATTGGACTTTTACACGGAAGAAGAGTGCCATGGTTGATGGCTTGCGGTCGAATTGCGAAAGGGCTCGATTTATGGCACCGTAGATTTGGACACATAAACAATCGTCAGCTCCAACAACTAATCACTAATCAGTGAGAAGACGGTGAACGGATGGCCCGTCACAAATTGTAAAATTTTGGACAAAAGTGTTGTTGTGTGCGAGTCATGTATTTTTGGTAAACAAATGCGTCAACCCTTCTCCGTGTTTGAGAGTAAACGATCGTCGCTAGTTCTGGAAGTCATACACTCAGACGTATGCGGGCCGATTACACCGGTGCAGTGGGTCGAAACGGAGAGCGGTATTTCGTGACGTTCACGGATGACTGGAGTCACTTCATCATGGTGTACCCAATGCGGAAAAAGCGAGAGGTATTTCCTAGGGTATTTCAGTGCTTCAACCATTACGAGGCATTGGTATCGGCTAAATTCTCGGTGAAGATTTCCAAATTCAAATGCGATAATGGCGCTTATGTTCATGTCCAGAAGGTGCATCGCAAGAAACTGGACTCGAAAGCGTGTAAGGGGATGTTTCTCGGATATTGTCCAGCTGGATACAGAGTAAGGAATCTTGCAACCAAGTCAATTGTTCAGGCTCGAGATGTTGATTTCTTAGAGATGGCGTTTCCGGATAAAACGAGAAGCAGCAGAAGTTGGATAGGAATGACACGGTGATTCAAATGTCGGAGAGTGATGAGGAAGAATACCTCGAAGAGAACAGTGTGCAAGGAGATGATACCAGTGAACATGATATAGAATAAGATGTGCAGTTCACTAGTTGACGAAGAAACGGAAGCAGACCCGGAGGTCACAGGAAGTGGTTCTAGCAACATGCCGCGCCGGTTCGAGAACATCATACCCCCATGTGGCATAAAGACTACGAAGTGGATGTTAGTTTTACTATAATCGCGCTGTCGTATGTGGAGGATGTGCCTGAGTCACTGTCCGAAATGCGGAATCTTTATGGACTGAAACAAGCTTCACGGCAATGGAATGAACGTTTCAATGCGCTCGTGAAGAGGATTGGTTTCACACGACGCGCCAATAGACTGCTGGTGGATCGAGAATGGACACGAATTGCAGGAGATCTTCAGGAAACAAGTAAGTATTTTTAGCGTGGTCAAAGTACACATATAGCTTCACAAAAAATAAAAACCTCTTGAAATTTCAAATTTGAGTATTCAAAAGGGTTGTGCTTAATCAGAAAAATTCTTTACGAAGATAGGTATGCAATTTTCCGGAAAATTGTCAAGTGAAAAATTTTGTTTTTGTTTTTTCACTCTAATTGTTTAAATATTAAATATACAGAAAAAAGTTTCAATTAAAATTTGTAGCTGATGCATTTATCTACAAAATTTGTCTGAAAAGCTTTTTTGTAAATTGAAAAGTGTATGAGATATAATTGATTTCAGCGGCAGTCGATTCGTGGGTGTGCACGAACGTCCCGTGAGCCGAATTTATGAAAGGTTTGATTTAAAAATTAAGGATTTGAAGGTTGTGATACACTGAAAAAACTGACAAAGTTAATATATTTCAATGAAACTTTATCTGTAAATACTTTGAAGTATATACTTTCATTCCTCAGCATATGACATCCACGACATCTTTAATACATATACACCTTGTATCGAACTAGTAGGCTGCATTATGTATGTGTCGCTTACGTCCCGACCAGATTTGGCGGTTAGCCAGTTCCAAGCTAGCCCAAACGTAGAGCACTGAGTGCATCTCCTACGATTATCGATAGGTGAAAGCTACATTAGATTACGGATTGGTGTATGTGGGGAACACCAATGACCCGATATTAGAAGTTTGTATGTTGAGAAATGTTTCATCGTCAAGGTCACCCTTGCCACATCCACCACCTGACTGGCAACCGCCCAGTCATTCTCCGTGGGAACGAAGGGTGTTCCCTCTGCGCTGTGGTGGCTCCGGGAAAATTATAGTATCAAATAAAGTTCTAGCTTGATAAAAAAGATTCTCGGCAACTGCTCTGACGGTAGATACTTTTAAGGTCCATTAAGCAGACAACTTCTTTGTTGACTTCCACTCGTTCCTCCAGTATTTACAAATAGGTAATGCGAAAATTACAATTAGACTAATTATTAACTCCGCTGCGAAGGAACGCGTGCCCACTAACCCCGAAAATAATGCGCACATCGTTGACCACCTGTGTCTCTTGTTATCAGGATCAGAACACGTGCGATAATTAACATAAGTCTAATCCTCACATCGCAAACGACCAGATGTGCCGACAACACACAATTACAAACAATTCTAAAAGGAAAAATAAATTAAACAATTCTGTGCTTATTCGACAACCCCCCCCCTCCCCCCGATTTAATCTACTAAAATTTAAATGTTTCTTATATGCATTGTTGCGCTAACTAACATACAAACTCAAATGAAATAAACCAATTCTGTATGCTTATTCGTAAGCCTAAAGCAGAAGAGCACAGAACGCATGCTCGCGGTACTCCTTCATAGGTTTGAGTGCGTTTATTTCATCTTTGAACACCGGGAACACCACTGACAAAGAAATTGCCCAAAAAGTGTTTTAAATCATGCACAAGTTTAAATAATGGAGTAGTTTAAGGTTTTCAGGGTGATACCAAAACACGAAATGAAAAGAAAGGTGAAACCTAATTTAAAATGATATTTGAAATTAGTTCTGAATTCTGTAAAAAGCACTGTTAATTAAAGAAATTAATGACCCCACGAGTAACGTGTCGAACTGGAAAGAAGTTTTTAAAACTCCAATGTTACGCAGGTTTACCCCAATCGATGCAAATGTAGAGAATGTCGTCAATGCAGTTGGAAAATGTTTAATGGCACATTGTACGTAGGGCCAATTCTAAACTGTGTATTAATTTTGCCAAGGGCAATGGGAAAGTTTTTCCTACTGATTTCGATTACGGGAATTTGTAAAGTTCGCATTTAATCCACTTTAGCACGTGCTTAAGGAGCAAAACACGACTTGATTTAAACTTATTAAAAAGTTTGAAATTGTTTGAAGCAGACAAGCGTGATCATTAAGTTACCATACTACCTCTTTAATAGCCGTTTGCATCCCGATTGCAGCTCTGACCCAAATTTCGAGCGGTATAATATGTCGAATTGATATCTGCATTTTGTCGTTTGCATAACTTTTTGTTTTAATTAAGACCGGTTGGTTCAAAATTGAGATATCTAAATACGGTTCCTTGGACGCAACTCCACTTGAGTAGGTAGTTTATTAGGTGTTGACGTTATGAATGCCTGTCCCTTTTCAAAATAATTTGCGCCGGACCTTAAAGTAATTAGCAACGTGGCCGGTTATTCCGTGAGTAAATAAGTTCGTTGAAAATGAATTGACTTAAAAATTAGCAACAGCACAGATTATTGTAGTTAATCTGTGGTATCAGCAAGCAAAGAACTAAACTGCTTTTGTTATTAACGGTATTAAGATTTAAGTAAGTATTATCTTATTACGTTGGCGGTTGGTTTACACATTACATAATTGTTCCCTTTTGCATACCTACATTAGTATACCTATATTAGTATTTAATTTTCTGATTTGTATCTATGCGCAATGAAACATTAAAAAAGCAAGTAATTAATATATTTGCACACCATATCTAATAATTGATTCTGCCAAATCCTTGCAGATCACTGTTTTTGCATCAACGAATCGACTCGTACCATCTTCTTTTACCGACTAAAAGTGTTATGTTTTATGACATCATATTTGAGATTGCGATGCATACAGTATAAGTTTGGTGCTCCACTGGTTTGATAAACATTGTGTTCTGAGGCAGTCATATCTGATCTCTTAATATCGAGGGTTCTGAATAGGTACTTTGTTAACTACTTACATTCTAGTTTCTTAATTGCTATTTATTACCTATACTAACTATGCTTATTTATATTAGGAGGACCCAGACTAGTAATAATAGTTATTTGTGTCTCAAGGGCATTAAGGCGATATTTATGCCGAGGACGACAGAGCCCGAGGGATTGTAAGTCGCCCGAGGGTTAAATATCGAGTAATGCCTGAGGTGCATACAAAATTTTATTTTTCATCGTTCCAAATAATGCTTTTCCAATATGCAAATGTAATGATTATTGTTTGACTAACATTACAGTGATTCATACGAATCAAGTAGTATATTTTTTATTACATAATATAACTCCATCAATATATTTGACAGTTTGAGGGCATAATAGGATGACAATCCATTATGCCCTATCATTATGCCCGCGGGCGTCATAGACTACTTTATACAGGGTGAGTTTGTTTCATTTTAAGAATTGGGATCTCGGAAACCATAAGATATACAGATTCGGTTAAGTGAGGAAAGAGTTGTCGTTTTAATAGCTTATTCAAGATATGCTTTTGTTTTTTGAAAAAAATCCACAGTTTACTAGATATGAGCGAAAAACAGAATCGTTATTATTAAAAATACAACAAATTGACACGAATAAAAGTTTTAGACATTTTAATGCTTAACCTGATGAACATACTAATTTCCTTCTATATTTTACAAATTTTTGAGTTATAATACAAACTTTAATTTTTTTAAATGGTAGTCATAGTTAGCTTTGACATTTTTAAAAAGGACGAATTTTTCTCTGTGTAACGATATAAGGCTTGGTAAACGTATTTTAATAAATAAACGCGCTGCAGGAATTTTCGTATTATTGAGAGGTAAATAAACAGAGTTTGCCATGGAAAACAATATCTAGTGAGATAGGTAATAGTGTAACTGTGGCACATTTGACATATTTAAAAGCCATCTTCGAAAATTCACTATGAAAGTGGAATTAATAATCATATTCAATACACTATTAAAAGTAGATCGTATCATGTCATGGAAAACAATAAATAAACAAAATACTGCTGTTCATTCTTGAAGGCCTCAAAGAAAACTTGGATTTAATGTTTATTGCCGAATTATTGGATCGCGAATTCTTGGACGTTTCATTTACGACAAAAATTGTACAGGCCAACGTTATCTTCGTTTTCTACCAAATGAATTTCAAGATATCTAGGATAAGTATATTTGGAAACACGGCGTAATTTACGTTAGTTTCAACACAAGGGTCCCTGCCGCACAACCAACTACAAGTACGAGAGCACCTAAACCAACTATTTCCAAATTCATGGATAGGTAGGAACGGGTCGGTCCTTTGGTCACCAAGATCACCAGGTCTTTCAATTTTAGATTTTTTTCTTTTCGGTGTTCTAAAAGGATTTAATTTATCAGCGAACGTATGCGACAAAAGAAGAGCTACGTGATGGTGTGGTAAATTCCTTTCGCAATTTAGATGGTAGGAAATACGGAAAGCTGTAAATTCTATCGTGAAAAGATGCTGCTTGTGTGTAAATATTAATGATGAACATTTTGAACATTTACGGAGACAGATTAATTTTTTGACATGTAATTACTTCAAAGTAGAAATTTATTTGTGTCCCTAAAGTTTTAAGTAATTAAGAGGACAAACATGTCTTCCATGGCAAACTGTTTTTACTACGCTCAATAATACAAACAGTTCTGTGTCATGTTTATTTGTCAAAGTAAGTACAACAAACCTTATACCACTGTAAACAGAAAAAAATGCACTTTTTAAAAATGTCACAGCCAACTATGGCTGCTATTTAAAAAATGTAAGTTTGCGATATAACTCGAAAATTATAAAAGAGAATGGAAATTAATAATGTATCATATTAAACGGAAAAAAATTCTTCAATTTTTGTTCTTTGTATATTTCCGTATTTCTAATACTAACGATTCTACAACATTTAAAAGAAAAATCACTAAATATGTTTTTCGCTCATGTCTAGTAAACTGTGAATTTTTTTCAAAAAACAAAAGCTATCTTGAATAAGCTCTTAAAACGACAACTCTTTCCTCATTTAGCCGAATCTCTATGTGTTACGGTTTCCGAGATCCTAATGCTTAAAATGAAAAAACTCACTCTGTATATCTCATATGACAGATATACTTGGCATATAATAGGCAAATGAAAAATAAAAACTTTTATCGGCCCTCCGATTCCGAAGCACTAAGAGGCGCTAACGAAGCACTAACGATTAGTACTTGTCCGGTCGTTAGTGCTTTCAACGAGGGTAGGAAGTCAGCATTACACAAAGGGGTTCGATTTTTCGGAAACGGCCGGTCGTGTTGATGCAAGTTATAAAGCACCAAGAGGCACTAACGAAGCACTAACGATGTGATCATGTACCGTCGTTAGTGCTTTTAATGACCGTGATAACCTCACGGACCTGCAAAACTCCCTTTAAATAAACGGGTTTTCAACTTTTATGATCGACCAAAAATTACTCCAGGCACAGCATGCAATACAGAGGACTTTTATGATGATGAGAACACTATTCTAAAGCGTTATATTCAATGTTTGGGAATAACACGAATTGCCAGTTTCCGTTTTGAAACATAATGTAATTAATAAAGTTGGGATATCTTGCTGTTTATTTACGCAAGGTATAGGTTATGTTACAATAGGTAAGCCTTTAGTTTTGAAATGGGGTGTCGCTTTTTACGTTCTGTATTCATAACACAATACCTATTCATATCGCTGGTAACGCCGATATCCGTCGACAGCTGTAAACACTGTTATCACTCTCAACATCGGTAGAAATATTTTCCCTTTCCTCCAAAATTGCTAATAGAACCCAACATAAAACATAATTATCTTGTCAGAGCTGCGTAAACGATATACTGTCGATCAACATCTTTCCAATGAAATCAACTTATTTCCTAGATTTATATTGTTTCTTCAGACTAACGCAACAAATAAAAATGGAAGATAATCCCTTCAAATTAAATTATATATAAATAAGCACCAGTTTGTTCAAGGAGAATGAATATGTCTTTTTGTGCATCGGTCATCAGAAATAAATCCCCAGTTCAGTAAAGGAAAATTCAATTCCGCAGTTACTTGTATATTATTACGTTCGTATCAAAACTTGGAGTAGGTAATCATCAATCGAATTGAGGAGAAACTGAACAAAAAATGTAAATGGCAAAAGAAAAGAAAACTGTCAATGTTTGTTAGCGTTTTCATTTTTCAATGAAGGAACGGAACGGTGAAATGTTACGCGCCTTCTAATATTTTTTTTTCTTTTAAAGAAACCCACAGTGATAATGAATTCTGTGGCAGACGTGATCCTTGCTTCAACTGACGTGTCACGTATAAGACATATAGAACATGGTAAGGTATATTATTTAGATTGTCAGCGAGTATGAAGATAAGGTGTGGTGGCAGGTTCAGTAATTTAGGAAAATATATCGTAGTCTTGAAAGATGAATGTGAATGTACGGAATGAAAGCATATATCTATTTATTAAAACACTACTCACTTCAATGAATATATTACTGGAAACAACCTTTGATTACTGTAAATATGTTTAGAGGTAGGTGTGTGAATAATAACATGGTATATACCTAATAGGGATTCAATTGAAAGGTACGTTTTCCATTAAAATCAATTTTTACTTCACGCAAACCGTATTTTATCTGGCGGCAAATTTTTGCAGTTTATTACAGGAGTAGGCATACATAATACACTGAACAGTAACCTCATTTGGGAAGATTGATAACATTGTTTATGTCACCCAATTAAACTGAATGACTCAAAAAGCTTTCTAGTTTGTCCTCCTCTTTATAACTGATGCCGATTGGAGAAATAATGTATGTAGCAATGTACAGAATACAATGTATGACAAAAGGTAGTTAATTCTCTTTTTCATACACGTGTTTTTTATCATGAGCTATGTGGTTACTGTTGTATAGGGTTTTCGCTATAAAAAGCGTTGCACGTCATCAACAGAAGAAAATGGCATGCCAATTTAAATCAAGATTTGGCGGATTTATATTCATTATTATTTAGTTACTTTTTGGGAGAATAAGTTGGCAGATTCGGAATTTTTTTTACAATGTTGTCAAACGTTATTTGTTGACATTTGACACTTTGGTTCGGTTTTTGCCTGTGAAAGTTTTCGGTTATTCTTGTGGTTGTTGTTATTATTCATCTTCGCTCTTAGTGCAAAAAAATGTGTTCTTTTCAGAACAAAATTGCTGTTTGTTTGTGTACATTCTACCGTTATTTGCATTTGTACTCGCCACAATGCCGAAATGTTTGAACAGTAAAGCGAAGGAACTCCTTGCGTCTTTAATTCAATATTTTGAACAAGAACGAGATAATGGGGGTCCATTATTACCATTGGGTTCAGTTCGAAAGGTAAGAATGGTTTCAATTACTTCTGACTACTTCTACTAATTGTGATTACCTTCAGCGCGTTGTGGCAGCATTACATTTAAACATTTCTACGGTCAGCAGAATTTACAAAACGAAGCTTTGATATCGCAGATCTCGTATTTCCATCTAACAGTACTGGCGATTACCACGGAGAAATGAATCGTGAAAACTTTTTACATTGGTTTGAAAAACAATTATTAGTAAATTTAGAAGAACCAAGTGTTATTGTATTGGACAATGCTTCTTACCACAACACCTTATTGACACAAAATCCAAACAACTCGTGGAGAAAAGCAGATTTTCAGGATTGGTTACACAATAAACTTAAACTTGTAGAAGGAAGCACTTGCGATTGTAACCTCAGAAATGTGGAAAAATTCAATTAATCACAACGAAAAGATAATAAAGGAATGGTACGAACGCGAAAAACAATTGGATATTGCAGAAATGGCCCCAATCATTATAAACTGGGTGAAAATGATAGTTGAGTGATAACGATTAACCGGACAATAAATAAAACTGCAATTACCTAAGTCACGAGAACTGTGTATTAAAATTTATTTTCTTTTATGTTAACAAAATGGAATGTTACGTAGTCTGAAAAGTATCTTTCGCCTTTTTACGATCATATCAGTTTATGTTGATTATCATTTTATGTAGTTCAATAAAATTTCTTGTGTTTTTGTCTCGGTTGAACATACTAGTCTCAAATTCCACTACAGCAAGAGTTGGCCAAATAACGTAAAATCAGTCAAGATTTCAAGCAAGCATTAACTTGATATTTATTTCCTGATGGGCTATGCAATGGTTTATAACTTCCGAAACATTTACATAATGTCGCTATGCCCACATTCCTCATCTTTCTGCTCACAACGGCAGCGATACGTTATAAACAAAATGCTAATAGTACTACAGACTTAAAGTAGACTGCACTTTCCTTGAACCCGTCGCAGCACAGTAGGAATGGGTTTTATTTATGCACAGTAGGTTGGTTTCACACAGAGAGCCCAAAAAATTATCTCTAAATTTTCTAGTTCCTCTGGATGGTAGAAACATAACCTAAAAGTGTTTCCTAAATAAAAGATTAATATATCAGCTTACCTTAGAAATATTTGGCAATGCCGTGTATTGTTGACGTCATCAAATCAATGACGTGCAACGCTTTTTATAGCGAAAACCCTATACTACGTTTGTGCCGTAGTTCTAAGAATAAAAAACATTTATAAGCAGAATGACACTTTTAAATAAAATAATAGTTTGTGTACGACTGCTTGATAATGCGATGATTACAGTCGCAATTAGTGGCCATAATTTGCAATATTATGGCCTACTCCATAATGATAAAGTAAAAGTAAAAGTAAAAATGTGACAGTCGTACTTAGGTGTCAATCCAAGGTAAATTCAAGTATTTTAGAAATACTTGACAAATGCTTGACATCTGTTGTCATTGTCAATGATATAGATTTTATCGTTCCAAATTTTCATTTTTAAGGGTTGTTGCAGTCGTATATAAAGCTTTGTATATATCGCGTCCATAAATAGGCTTTATGGGGACTCGCCTTGTTTATTTGTGCCTCGCTGGCCAGCTCGCTCGGATAAATAAACGGCTCGTCCATAAAGTTTATGTACTTGATATATAAATAGCTATTTTCTTCAAACGTCAAAATATTAGGCCATTGTTCGACTGAGTAGTAGACCCCAAAGTTTGACATTATCGTTAGAGCAGTTTTTACTTTTCCTTTTCCTGTCGCCGGAGGGAAAAGTGTTGTTATGGAAACACAACAATTTCATTTATTTATTCAAAAAATTATGATATATTTTCAGACTTACTCATTAATGTAATGTTAAATGTACAATTGGTAAGTGTTGCATTCTGAAAATTGAAGCCGTGCAACGATGAACTAGACCCTGTTAAAGTATTTATTTTATCCTAAATCGTTATAGTAACAATAACTCCTTAGCGACGGGTTATGTTAAGGTACATTTAACAACACTAGTGCTGTAAAATAGTAT
>NW_022170663.1:15693888-15695078 GCF_008802855.1 Photinus pyralis | reverse complement strand
AAAGTCCGGTACTACACAGCAAAACCACCAATAGATTTACACACGTCCTGTCACGGTCGCCACAATGTTTCGCAAACAAAGAAAATCAGGTTCTTATTCAGTAATATATGTATTTGATTGACTTTTACAAAATTTGAATACTGTCTATTATTTTTAACTAAGCCACCCACATTTTTAACTGTATTTCTAACAGATTTATTTATTTCCTAAATCAATAGGAAATTCACCTGTTGTTACCGCTAATACAATTCTGTATAGGAATCCGATAATAAGGAAACATTTGGTTCATTTTTGATTTGTGTCTGAGACGGAAATGTTAACTTTGACTGAGCTAATTTCCTTTTCAAAGTCTTAGTTAGTTTTCTTGTAGTAATCGCATCTACTCTGCCAATACACATTTTCCTGTTTGATCGTTGGTCGATCAGGAAGTTCTGCTCTCGCGTAGGCACGTTTTTTTTCTCTAGGGCAAGTACAGTTTGACATGTCTTTACATTTATAAGATGAAATGTCAAATAAAACTTTACTTGCGCTGCGGAAATCTTCTAATTTCTTCTCGGGTATTTTTGGATAAATTTTAGTAGATTTTTACATTTGAGGTGGTACGCCTTTTTTAACATCACTTTCACTCCTTTATGTTGGATAGTGCGGATAGAAGCTCTTCGCCAGATTTCTGCAATCTTTGCAACCACAATGGCTTCTAGTTGTTTATACGTGGGTTCTTTTTTTGTGTTTAGGTCCAGTTTTAATTTTCGACGGTTCCATTCGTAGAACCTCATCACAAGTCACAAGTATTACCAAACAATGGGCATTTCCATTTTTCGTGGGTACCGACCATATTGCAACGCCTGAAAAAGAGAAACACAACGTTATACTCGTAAGTCTCAGCTCTACTGAGATGAAATGCACGCGATGCGTGTTTTGGCTGTCTGATTTTCCTCCCTCTCGCCTCCACTTATACCATCAAAACTGTTAAAATTTAGTATATTAGCATAATTTTATAACTCCCTTAAAACGTCACTTATTCCTTCCTTCTAAGTACCTATTCTCCACACGGTAAACGTACCTAAAAAATCACGCATTTTCAAATTTATTAACTGCAATCCGGAGGCAGAACGACTTTTCAGAATGGAATATTTTACACAATTTAGTTTGAAACCATTTTGCACTCTTTTCGCAATGATCCTCTCTGA
>NW_022170663.1:15621475-15693788 GCF_008802855.1 Photinus pyralis | reverse complement strand
ATATGTTACGGGCAAAGACGATAATCCGGCCAATGACGATATTGGCCGGTCAATGACGATAAGGACCAGCCAAGTTGGACATTCTCCATAATTACCGGGCGATAACGTTAATGACCATTAGATTCGGCCAATGTTGTTAATTCATTACACAAGCGCGCTATTAACATCATTGCCCGGGCAATGTCGTCATTTCCCGTTGGTTAACGGCCAGTGATGATAAATCAAAAAGTTAGGTTATATGTTTCTGTTGTGTTTATTGTGGGGTTACTCTATCAGTGTAGTTTAGTTTAATTTTTTAAATCGAATTCGTCATGGATCACAATGAAATGCGCCGCAGGTTTACTAAAAATATAAACGCTATCATAGAAATCAAACGCGATGACAATAAATCTTTTTTAAGCGTTGACGAATATAACAAACGTATTGATGAAGTTAAAGAGGCAAAAGCTTTACTGTCAACACCCGGCTCAGAAAAAGGCATGAAGCACTATAGGCGGGTGCGTAAATATGACGTCATTACAATAGGTGGAAAAGACCGTCTAATTAAACCTGTTGCTCAAACAGCTGAATCGAAGGTCCTGTACTACGTCACTAATGGAGAATTGTTTGATATTATTCATAATGCTCACTTAGCTATAGGACATGGTGGAAGAAATCGAATGATTGCTGAGATAAACAAACTCTACTGCAACATTACCAAAAAAACGATAATGGTATACCTACGACTCTGTACTCAGTGTCAGAAAAAAAGTAGTACTCCAAAGAAAGGGTTAGTTCCTCGACCTATCCCGCATTCCAATTTAAATTCACGTGCTCAGGTTGATTTGATTGACATGCAATCGCAAAGTTACAACGATTACCGTTTTATTATGGTCTATCAAGACCATCTTACAAAGTTTGTTTTGCTGAAACCGTTAAGAACCAAAAGGGCAGAAGAAGTCGCGTTTAATTTATTAGAAATATACACTACCTTTGGAGCACCTTTAATTCTTCATTCAGACAATGGTCGAGAGTTTGTCAATTCAGTTCTGGTAGATTTACATGCGATGTGGCCAGAGGTAAAAATTGTTCATGGCAAACCTAGACACAGCCAGAGTCAAGGATCGGTTGAGCGTGCCAATAGGGATATTGAGGAAATGTTAGGCGCGTGGATGGATGAAAATCAAACAACAGACTGGCCTTCAGGAATGAAATTTATCCAGTTCAAGAAAAACCGTGCACTTCATTCTGGTAAATGGGTTTTATGCAACACAACAAAGTTCAGAAAAATTTAATCACCCATTATAATACATTTTCTTCAGGTATTGGGAGATCTCCGTACGAGGCCATGTTCGGATGTCCGGCTAGAGTAGGATTAGCCTCAGCTGGCATTCCCCATGATGAAATTAATCATTTGTCCACTGAAGTCTTCTGAAACTTTGATAGAAGAAATGGGACGAGAGTCTAATGACCTCGAGGATCCTAATCCGCAAAGGGAAAGAGGAGATGAAGAAGGGATAGTTCCACAAATCATCCAATTCGAATATGAAAATGGAACTAATGATACTGGAAGCGCGACTGAAAGCAGTAAGTTAATTCATTCAATACAGTTTCAACTTATTGTAAATAACTAGCTATACCCCCCACCGACATTGTAGCGTACGAGGATAGAATAGTTTGCAACCAGTGCTCTACAGTCTTACCACTTGGCGAAGAAGCTAGTAATGATGGGAAGTGCATTCATTGCGAACGCCAAGAGAACATTGTTAATGAGCGTAAAAGATCCAGGGAATGTTTAGAAAAACAAGCCACCAAAATGCTGAAACTGTCTAATCGAAAATTCTCCGACGTTCAAGCTGGAACTACCGTTCGTGTACCCATACCAGACGTAGATAGAGCTCGTGGTTCTCCCCGTAATGTACTGGCTGTTGTTAATAGTGTAGAAGACGGTTTATATAAACTTGGTGAGTTTTACCATGTTTTACTCAGTTGGCAATGTCAATTACGCAATAATTCCGACATTTTAGGTACACCCCATGGCGCGTTGAAGCATAAATTTACCAGGTCAGAGTTTAATCCTTGCATTGAAAAGTTTATTCTATTAGAGAACCTTAGCGATTCCGCAAAAAATAAAGAAATTTCCCTGAGAGAAGTGGCCGCTGAAAATAGTGTTTTAGGGGGACAGGGTTACAAACGTTGTCACTGCAAGGGCGGATGTAAAAACAATAAGTGTGCTTGTCGCGCTAACAAGAAAATTTGCAATTCGAAGTGCCATGGATCTCTCTCATGCCACAATAAAAATGATTAATTATCCTTCTTATATTATTTTGTACAAACTATTATTATATAAACTTTTTAATACAGTTCAGAATAAAAATAAAAAATTGTAGTGATAAGTACCTACATTATATCTTACCTGATGTTACCATCAACCATGATTAATAATTATTTAAAAAAAAAGATAATCATACCTAACAACATTCTCCAGAAAATCTTGGGCATTATCGTTAATGACCGGGCACAGACGTTAATATGAAAATAAGATTGGAATAGTAACAACATTACCCTTGCGCAAAGGTCCATAACGTTAATTCCCGGTCATTAATGATAAGGACCAGGAAAAATGGGCATTCACATCATTGTCCGGGCATTATCGTTAATGTCCAATTATCGTCTTTGCCCGTAACATATACACCATGTACATAAAGTCCGAGAACACTTTAACATATTTATTGTATAAGAACAGACAAATGTACAGGATCATTTATGCACTGTGTTTAAGATAAGGATGTCTATGATGGGGATCTCCGAAAAAATAGAAGATACGACGATGGTCAAATTAGGGGAAAGTTGCGCAATTATCATGCTTTAAAGAAAATCAGAACATTTTGATTTTTCCGCAGATATTGTAACAGTATTTCTGTACAGGTTATTTAAGGTTTTATTTTTACGTAATTAAAGTGACCCCCAAGTACGAATGATGTGACTGAATGGGAATGCATTTAAAGGAGAATTGTTTATTTCAAGTTATTGTAGCCGAGTGTGCATTTCAAATATAGCCGCTATGACGCAGAAAGGGAATTAAACATAAGTAATAATCGCGACGTAAATAGAATTGCGTTCACCGTATGTAAATATGTAAATTAGGGTAAAAAACTGTATAGAAATAACAAGTATTAACGCTAAGGTCAAAGTCCGAGTCATTGTAAATAATTAATTGAGAGCTAGTAGAACCACTTAAGTCCGTCTGTTGCCAAAGTGTCAAAAGCTTAAGTCACGGGCGTTCAAGTTATTTATACATGTGAGAGTTTGCGCGATAAAGCGAATTGAGGCCAGCGGATACAAACTGCGAAAGTATAAACACGGGGATTTCAAGCACCAAAGAGGAGTTGCCCGTCGCCTTTTTACGGAGCAACATCTATGTCAGTCGCGCCCGCAAAGTTATAAGCGCGGAGTTTAATAATAGAGCGTTAAGGCGAGTATTCCTTCGCGCTTGTTCCGTCTGCGGTCCGTGCGTAGTCCAGCTGGAGAGTACCAAACGAAGACCAAGATAAACCAGCCTGCCTGTGATTGGTCCAACTAAAAAGCGAATAGCAGCCTGCAGTGGGCGGTCCGAATTCATTCGACTTCCACATCGATTGTGAAACAAAGTTATCCTCCAAGTCCTGGTGCACTTATGAACTAGAGGTATTTATAAACAATATTGCGTTGTAGTTATTTTGCGTTGTTATTAGCCTCGTGGTAGACTTATTATTGCGTTGTCGTTTATTTATTATTACAAGATTATTATATTGTAAAGGCGATTTAATTACCTACTAGTGTTGCGTTCAGATCAGTGCTTATTAGCACTGTTTGTGTTCATTTTAACGACTCGAACTTGAAAGCGTTATTACACGCATTTACAGCAGTTTTGTTTTGACTTTCGATTAAATTGGATGATCATTTATGAAATCCGAATTAAGTTTCTTTCTGTACTCAGCGGTTTTGGAGTAAATACTCCAATGATTTTAATTCACGTAGTAAATACAGATTTTCCTTTGTATACAGTGACTTTTTGTGTATGAATGAGTTAACCCTACTTTTACAGGAAAGTACCGCCTCGTCCCCATTTCTCTTAATATGTGTTATTTACAGTTAAAAGGCGATTTCTAAGAGAAAAAGAACTCGACAGGTTTTAATAAAGATTATTGATTTCTATTCATTTATCCTTTCCCCTCTCCTTGAGGCCAGAAGAATTATCGACTGAAGCTAGCCGGTGCCCAACAACCCTTAGTTTAGATAAGAAGAACCACCCCCAAATACAATATATGGCGAGAAGAAACGGTAAAGAGAGTTGAAAAGTAACCAGCCGGTTACAATATGGCGGATACACCTCGTGTTCCCTTTTATCGGACAAAAGAACCGCGCTAAAAAAATTCCGGATCACTGTTCACAGAGGTTAAATGTACATGACATCTAAAATATACAAAGATTAACAATCCGAGGAAGAACCCTTAAATTTGAACAATTTAAATCTGACGTTAATTTAATACAAAATTTGATAGGCTAAAGAAAGGGCTGTGCATGTAGATTGAAAAGCACCTTCAATCCTTTCCCATTTGTGAAGGGTAACATTTAGGAGTCTCTTACAAGGAGTATATGACATGAATTGTTAATTAGTCGAATCTCCTCCAATCCAGAAGGTATCTGAAGGTCTTGGGTATGGTAACCTTATGCTAAAGTTGTATTTCGAGATTAATGCCGTTAAGTATCTTGATCACTTCGGCATTTAATCAAATAACTAATCTCAAATAGTAATTAAATTGTTTCAACAAACTAGGATTGGTTATATGACTCGAAACATGGGATGCCATTATACGGATAAGACCATAACAGAGTTCTCCTACAAAGAAGAAACTTAATGACGAGGTAAATCAAGTATAACTGCAAAAAAACCAAACCTCTTTCGTAACGAGTAGGTAGGTGTTTATACAAAAATCCCCCAACTAAAAACACGTGACGTTTGAAACGCCATCGCACTCGGAAAAACTTTATTAAACGTGCTTTATGAGATTCTTGTCAAATTAATTGTATAAAAAGTGATTATATAAGGAATTAAGCATCAGCTGTTGCGTTCGTTCAAGAACCGATTTCGTGTCAAGATAAGCACGAACGAGCGCTTGCTTGGTTTCGCCTACGTAAAAGTAAGAAATAAAATTAAATGGTTAAAAGTGCATTTTTAGCTGCACTATCGATGGTAATTTCCTTTTCCAACCTTACATTTACATCCGCCCATTAGCTGAGAGTGCATTTTTCTACTTCGCTTACTTATACCTACACCCCCTTTGGAATCGGAAGGAAAATTACTTTATATTATTACAATATCATTATTCTCAATATTCCACCCGAACCACTGCATACCAACCATTTTTAGTGGAATAATAAAACTAAAATAGCTGCGTGACAAAATCTTATTTCTGTTTTACATAGTTTAACAAACTTTTATCATGGCAAATCGGAATTTCAACTTCCGGCTTATATGTACTTTTTCAGTAAGCAACTACGGCCAGGTTGCAATCTTGCTAAATAACAACAAACTCGAAAATGTTTTGCTCCGTTCGCTCGGCGAGGGTATAAAAATGCTAAGCCTCCATATCCAAGCGGGATTAAAACTAAAGCTTATGTTATTACGTGATTTAAAAGTTTTTGTTAGATCTGGTAGTTAAAATCTTGACTGAAAAAGGCAAAAGGTACACGCGTGTGTCGCATAAAATACAGTAACCGTAAAGTAAACCTCAACAGGATTATACGAGGGTATTTATTTTTTCTATGAATATAAAATTCGAATCACGCTAAAGCTATTTTACTGGTTGCTGCTTTTTACTTTAAAATTTAAACGATTTCAAACTATATGCATCGAACATCAACGAGAATACGTTTATCACTAACTTTAATTTGAAAACTTTCTGCGTTTTAAGCAGGAACTGCTTTTTCGCGAAAACTACTTTCAGAATGTTATGTGTTTACATAATGCTACAACGTAATTAGCTTTAGTTTTTGTGGGAGTAGTCACTTTGAGTGATGCATTGCTCTTGTTGCTCTTGAATGCAGCGCTTTTTCACATTCGTGCAACTACCATAATGGCATAATTGTTTGAAACGAAGTAGACTTATGTACAGTTTTGGTGGTCTGTTTGAAGTTCAGACAAAACCATTCGACGTTATGTCACACTGTAATATCATATAATAATAGGAAAATAAAAAGGCACTATACTCTTGATGTAGAGGTTTAAAAAAGTAAAGCTTTCAAAACTATCATAACTACTTTAGCTCGTAGTCATGTTTTTCTATTTTTCGAAAGCAAAAAATACTTACTGGTTTTATTGGCCCATTCGCCTGCGCTAGTGTTAAAAATTACGATCTTAATCCTTTCCCTTCTAAATAGTCCTAAAAATGCGATTTTCCATTTTTCTTGGCTTTCCCACAATGGAATTCCAAGGCAGATGATGGAGATTTAAACTCGAGTTTAAACTCTTCAAATATTCTTTCGAGCAACAGCGATTTTTTCTACGAGCATATTCCTGAAGGAGTAGACGAAAAGCCTGTTCCTTATGTTGTTGTCGTAATATAAATAATAATACTTTTGTAATTAGTAATTGTTTAAGGATCTTCTTAAAGCTGCTTACATTCTACATTGTACATCTACTTCTATATCTTATCACGACTGCCAACTAAACTTTCTTGATCATTTCCAACATATACAAGGTACTCCAACAAACCCCATTTCTGCCAGCAAGCAAGTTCGCTATTTTTTTGACAATAAGAATAAGTATTCGAAGGAGACTATAATGTTCTAACCACGTTCTAAGCAAAACTGTCAAACCAACAGAGTTGCCAAATAAATCATGCAGTCTTGGAAAGTAATCTTGTCGCAGCAAATACGTGCCCAAATGGAGTGCAATATTTGTGTGCCAATTTAATTTTAAGATGTACAAACGCAGTTTACAGAAACTGTACAAAAAAGAAGTTACTTTCCAAATCCAAAACGATATTATGCAAAATAGTCCCTACTGATTAGATTATAAACTATCGTGTAGAATCAGAATTTACCCACATTTGAAGGTATCTATTAATTATTACATTGTGATTGACGTTCCTTCGTTTAGTGTCACTTTTCGTCCCTTATACCATTCGGAAAAAAGGTAGCACGTATTCTGTCAAATAAATGATAGAACACGTTATTTAGCCCACGAAGTACAAAAATACTATTTCTCTATTACCCCGATTAATTAAAAAACTAGCGCAGGCGTTTTTGTCATTATTTCAAGCAAATTCCACTAACGATAATATTATGTTACACTTCAACTTTCTAAGAAAACCCTGAAACGTAGATTTTTTATTTGTAAACCCCTGTAATAAGTGTTGTAAAATTCCCACGTTAGATGTCGCCTGCTGTCATCCTCATCCTTTGAAATGAAATTCCAGCTGAAATCCCCTTTGAGTTCCTCACTTGTTCCTTGCTCCTTCTTGTCCATAATAGCATAATATTGTAATTCACCAGACACAACTTCTTTCTAGATCACTTACCTACCAGAACTCGTAACCTGATATTAATCCAGAACCGTATTCCGTATATTCCAGATCAGAAACCACAGACACTTTTCCATTTGTTAAATAAGGGGTTGCTTGAATCGTTCGGAAGATTCCGACGTAGGTAAATCCTATCCGACCTTATTGGGAAACCAGCACGTGCAATAATCCTAGGGGTCTCCCAAGCCGATACTGAAAATGTTGACTTACCCTGTACTTACCGTCGGCAACTCTGGGGAAAACTATGAGCGGAGCCACCTATCTTTCAAATTGAAACGACGGACGTTTCCCGGTACTTTTGAAACTTGATAGCGGGCGGCCCGATATGGATGGCGCGACTGAATTTCTACGTTGTGTAATCGGTTCTTGTACGCGTTGGGACGTGAAACATAATCGGGAAGGTAATTAAATAAAAGACAGAAATTTTGTGTGTAAGAAATGACAAGAACAAATAAATATCTTACGCACACAACAAGACCATGCCAGAGAAACCTACAGGACATAACCCGGCATAGCCCACACAAGTACATGAAGTCAAACATCTCAAATTGTACGATAAAAATGAGGTATCGAATCAAATGCAGTTAAACAAATTCATAAAAGCAAAACATACGACACATCATAAATGGAAGTGGAAAGCATGATAAATCAATGTAGTACAAAAACCCATTAACTGAAATTAAACAACTCGTAAAATGATAAATTGCATGTACATAGAAAAACATCAAAATGGCGTGGCTCTACCCCAGCCTCAATTCAGTTAACATTATCACAAAAAGTACAAACATGAGAATGCCAGGAACAAGTATTTATGGGGAAGTCGATTATCACTCAAGTAAAACATATTCTAAATAAAGGAAATTTTAATTAGTAGACCAACTAAACAATATAAAGGCATAATCATCTGTACAGTGTAGCAAACAAACATGATTCATATAACGGTATTCAAAACATGGAATATGCCATGTGCAATAGCAAATATACTGTGATTACTGTGAAGTATAAATAATAACAAATTGAGACATGAAAGTCACCGATTAATAGTTAGTACAAGAAAGAATAAAATGGTTACTACCTGTAATTCCACCTTCAAAACACCCGGGAACGCGTGATGCCCTCCATTGACGCCATATCTTCTTCTTCCTTAACCCGACGCTAACCTTTTCCCCTAGTCTTCTGCATCTGCGCAAAACGGTCGAAATCGACAACGTAGCACGATTGGTTGTATATAGAGCAGGTCGTATGTTTGTTTCAGATATAAAAGTGTGTTGCCTAACCAGAATATACACCGCTGTCACCCTACCTTAAATTCCTTTCGATGTCGCCTATACATCTAGATGTTCAGCAGCGCACTCCTGTCACTAGCTCAGTGGGGACAGGATGGATTCCACGTTGGCCGGAACCTATTACAACCTTCAAGTTTCCTCTCACACCAACAAGTACCAACAATTAAACGTGACAGCCGTTCTTTAACCGTAAAGATCGATCAAGTGATCACTTTAATCGTAAGGGTAGATAAAGTGAAACAGATGACTGTGTATTTTAATGACATCTGTCACTCTTATTTAAAATGCACGATATAAAATGACGTCCAGAACATAACACAATTCTGTTTCTATGGAAACGATCGCGACGGAAGAACCTAACCTTGCTATTTTTGACGTCTCTACATTAAATTCAGAATTGTCAGACAATGATTTATAGGGATTCTGCTATAAAATAAAGTTTTGTATTATACACGACGATAAGGGGAAACTAACCATCTCGTAAAAGTTAACATCTCTCGCTCAATGGTTAAAATATCCCTTTATCGTCTTGTTTAATAAATAACTATATCAAACTTCTAGTAATCACTGGCACTCGCCCCACAAAGCAATTAGAATTTCCAACTTCACGCTGGAGTGTCAACATTGATATATTCAACATTTTTTTTACTATAATGTGCTAATTTTTTGCTAATTTGTGCTGCTAATTTAAATTTTTTTGTGCTCATCAGGTTAGTGAGTAATTGAACTTTTTCTGATGACATTCCAACTTCACGCTGTAGTATTCTGGAAGTTGTTTTACATGACAATATTTCTTAGAGGAATTTTTTGAATGAAACAAATCCCCTAATGAGATGGTTCTGTCCGTCCGTTTGTTCGTCTGACTCGAGAACCAAAAGGGACAGCGATGTCAAACCTTTCCTTTGCATAGATCTCCAACAACAGCTGGGATGTGCGTTAGGTATTTCTCAATTTCCATTTAGGAAAAAAAGGGACGCAGAACATTGAGAGCAGACCAGTAGACCGGACCGTTTTTCAAAGATTCATCAAAGATTTGTAAAGGGCGCGGTGCTTGGAATTTTTATATAGTTCTGTAGGGAAATATTTGAAAATAAATTAGGTTAAGAACTGATAAGTGCTATGAATCAAGCTTTTGATTTAAAAAATGTGAAATTTGTAGAATTTTAACACTGCTTAGATACTTGTAAAGGTTTCACATGGCTTTTCCTTATACCTCGCTTATTAAATCTAGAATACAAGGACTCGACTACCTGTATTGCTCTTTCTTTTTGTATTTTTCCTGTTAATTTGAAAATTTTAAATTTTAAAAAATTTGGACATTTTAACGCAAAACCTCGAACATTTGAACTATACCTTCTGCACGCTTTTGAATGGTAAAACATGCGTGGAATAACTGTCAGGTGTTGGAAAGGTTAGTTTTAACCCGGTAGGCTTGCTTTTCTGCCTTTTGTGCCGATATATGGTATACGTAAAAGTTAAAAACATCGCATTAGCATTTATTGCCAGGAAGTAGCATGTATTTACATCAAAGAATTGTATCTAGGTAACATTCTTGTATTGTACGCAAATTTAAAGTGCATTATGTTGGATGGATGGGGTTGCGTTGAGGGTTGCGTCATTCGCTCCTGGTTTCATGGTGTTTCAAAGTTTTGTAGTGCCGACAATCTTACCTTTACATGTAAATCGTTAATTACAATTTACTTGTCCAGTTTAAACAAGATTTGAAAATACATGTGATAATGATAAAACAAGTTGTAAATCAGCATATACATGACGAAAGCGCATTTTAGTAAAGCAGATCAGTATTTCATTAGCATAGTTTAGAATTATTATATAATAGCGTATTTTTTTTCAAAAATGCGCTAATAATTAAGTTGTTATATAGGTAGCGCTATCTAACGGTAAAATTATAGCACCTCCAAAAACCATATCGAAATTATTTTCTTAGATTATCGATCTCACAAGCAATCTAACTCAAAATAGACTAGAGCCTGCACATCTACACTACATCAGAAAGCTTTTAGTGAAAATGTGAAAAGTCTGTAGCTATTGTAATTGCTGATATCTCAGCCGAACAGCCAGCCAGCCAGCCATATAATATAGCGCATTTTTGGAAAAAAGAAAAATAGAACTAATAGGTACGTACCATACCTTTCAATCGATGATCTAGAGATGTCAATCGTCTCCGAAAAAAGAAAGTAACATTCAGATTAAAAATATCTTTATTGCTTTCTTGAGATAAACTGAATAGGATATAACTATTTACTTATAGATCTAATTAATACATGCATACGCTATCGCTACTTTTTACGTTCCTATGTGAATGCAAATACAATTTTTTTCATTTAAATATATTACGTTTAAATTTTTCTGGTGAAGTTGGATAAAATTTTATTGCTTTCTGTACCAATTTATGTCTTCTACAACACGGCGTAAAAGGTTAAAAGCCCTCCTATTCGGAATGTAATCTTAAATTTCAGTCAAGCTTTTTTCCTAACTCCATTCTTTCCAAACTATTCGATAAACGCAAATACGTTCTGAATTTTTGATTGACATATTACGGCCCAAACGATTACTATCGACATTCTCTCGCGCCATTCATTGCATATTTGCGTGTCCCGAATAGGTTTGGATGAATGAGATATAGCAACTTTTCAAGCTGTGAAGTGACCTATTCTAGGTTTACGTGAATAATTTACCAATCTGATAAAAGTTAATGTATATAATATAAATATTTGGTGTATTTCTTAAGGCCGCGACTATTCCTTAGCTTTTACAGCCATTTCACTAGAGGGTCGCGCCGTCTAAATCACAAATATTACCATTACTTGATTCTAGTAAAATATGCTGCTCCTGTTTGTTAACTACCATAATGGAAATCGTATATCGTTTTCCATTTTCCGCATATTAAAACTAATAATTGATCTGATTTTGAACTCCCGTTCCTCTAATGCATGCCGGTTACCGTGTCGTTTATGATGTTTGCGACTGAATATCAAACGTTTGACTGTGACTTGTTGATGCCAGAACTTGTAAACAGAATCATTTAAAGGGGTCTCCATTTAGATGACTCGCTCATAAATAAACTAAAGGTTTCACACAAATAAATGAAAAGACGGAGTAGTTGGTTCAAACATTAATCAGTTCTAAGAGCTTCACATTAACACTTTTGTTTCAGAAGTTTTACCGTTCCCAAAAAGAGACATTCTCGCTACACCCGCGCGTACTTTTTCTCAACTTCCAGTTTGGATGTGGAAAAAGTTTAACTTGTAATAAAAAGTTTGAATGCGACATATTATCAAGTTACTTGGCGCCTCCTGCTTAATTTATAGAATAAAGGATTTTGAAACTTTTATCAATATGGAGAACGATTTTCATTAAAAAGTGCAAGTTGTTGCTTGAAACCGTATCAAAAATTTACGTTACATTCAAGCTAAAATTCGTACCGTACGTTTCGTTGTTTGTTTTATTTACAATTTGGTCCCTAATGTGGTCATAAAATGTGCCATTCAATGACGCTGATGCTCGTGCCTATTTAACATAACGTTTGTGAAGATGGCCGACGGCGTTGATATTCAGAAGCAACAATAGAAAAATGCGTAAAAGCTAAGCGGTTATTATTTGATTACATTATTCAAGAACGGCGTCGTTTCAATATTTTAATTAAATTAATCATTTGATCTACGAATTTTGAACAGAATTCGCCCTGCCATATAAATTCGAACGTGTCTCGCAAAAAAAACTTTTATAGCTTGGCAATCAGTAGCAAATATTCTGACAGTCCGATCGTATTTCTGCTGGTTTTTCAATTTCATTCAAATATGAAACTGTCAGAATGATTGGGTGACCGTCGTTTCGCAAACTTTATTAAAAAGTCTCGTCTCTCAGTCTCTCACCGATACTTGAAATTTAAATATAGAGTATGCATGTTGTTTCTTTACGTATCTTTTTGTTTTGTACAGAAAACAAATCGAAAAACTTTCCTAATTATACAATATAAGAATACTTGTACAGATTTATAAAAAACATTGCACAAAAAAATACTTATATGGGTACAAATAACACAGATATTTTGACTAGATTAGATGTTTATTGCCATCGATCTTTAAATATCCCCCTTTTGTTAATGTTTACGTATCAGACTAGTCTTCTCACACAGGTACCTAAGAGTGTTTGCACCGCAAACGACCAATTGCAGAAGCTGCTTTCGTACAGAAAACTTTTTTGGTGATAGACGTCTCTTATCTATTTTACTTTACCTTTTTGAACAAAAAGTGGTCATTGTTAAACAAAGCTTTAGATTCTGGTTCTGGAAAAATATTAAGACGTAGACAGGGCGATTTATGTACATACATTGTGTTTCCCTATGTCTACTTTCAAAAGACAAAATCCTTCTGCTAGGCGCCTAATTTTATGCAACAATAACTTCTTAAAATAAAGATTATTATATGGTTTAAAAAGCTATTTTGGATGCCTAAAATTAGGCGCCCTTCAGAAGAGATTCTGCATACGGAAAAATAATATAGGTACATAAATCCCCGTGTCTACTTCTTAATAAATAGCACTGTATAATAATAATAAACTAGCAATTCCATGTAAGGTAAGTGGAACAAACAATTCTTAGTTACGATTTGACACAAAACTGATGCTGCCATTATCACAAATAAAAATTGTTACTTTAGTAACGGGAGCCTCAAAAAACCGAAACTATAGAGTGACGAGCGCTTCAAAAAATGGGAGCACTAAAGTGATTTTAAACTTGGAAGACCCTGCCGAATCCCACACTCGCTAATCTTGATTTTACGTGCTCATTCTCAAAAGTCAGTTAGTCAAGCTGTTAGATATACTCGTACATAGAGTGTTGCTTCCATGGTTTTCTAGATGGATAGTTTCCAATGTGCACAGCAGAAATCGCAGTAAGGGTAGGAAGCCGCTGAAAGTAAGATAACGACTAATCCATAGCTCGGTACTGCTCGCGAGCGTTCTGCTCGAAAAAGGGCTCCAGCTCGAGCGTTTAAAGTGCTCGGCGCTCGAGCGGTTTTTCCGCTAATGAGCGGTTTTTTTCCGCTCGCAAGCTTTTTTTCAGTCGCGAGCTCTTCTTCCGTTCGCGAGTGCTTTTTCCGCTCTCGAGCGGCTTTTTCCGCTCCTGAGTTTTTTTGTCCGTGAGCGCTTTTAACCGCCCTCAAGTGCTGAAGGATTAAGCGCTGCTCGCGAACGTTTTTCCCCTCCCGAGCGCCTTTTCCGCTCTTGAGGTTTTTTTCGCTTACGAGCACTTTTTCCGAGCGCTCGCGATAAACCGCTCGAGTACTTTTAGGAGTGTTCGGAACTCGCAAGCGGTTTCGATTTGCAAAACCACTCGATGCCCGCGAGAGAAAAAATTATAGCGCTCGTCGCTAGTCGTTCGGGCGGTTTTTAGAACGATCGACCCAGCTCTGGACTAATCCCAACAGTCGAGATAAGTGGCCTGGTTTTGGTGACCGGAGGTCACTCCAACAAAAATGAATGTTAGTATACACAGTGTCCAAGATAATGGTGCCTATCTTGGGGATCTCCGAAACCATAGAATAGACGGTACGACGACGATCAAAGTTGTGCAATTATTAAAGAGTTATCCTCCATTTTTTATTACGAAATACATGTCTTTATTATTTAGGTCAGAAAAAAGGCTTGTTATTACATTTTTAACATTTTGGTGTAGTATGCGTTGACAAAATGTCAAAATAATTAAACAAATATACACATTAAAAAATTAAAGAAATTAATAAACTAATTAATTACCTAAAATCATTAAAAGATATATCAGGGTGCATTATAAACAATGTTCTAATAAATGCCCGTTACTCCCCAAAGACAAATTACATTCTAACAATCGAATCTTTCCAGCTGGTCCTCTGTTTCAAAATGTCGGTAAACAAAATTTTTGCAATAACCCCAAAGAATAAAGGCGAGAGGGGCCGAAAATTGTGGAATAAGTGCCTATCCATTTTTCAGGAAATTTGTTTGATAGGTATTCTCGCACGATTAGGGCGTTGTGCGCCGGTACACCATTCTGTTGAAACCGATAGTTTCTAACAAAAAAAAAAAGGTCAACAGCACTAAAAGCAATAACAATGTTCAAAGACGATATAATTATTTACACTACATGTTTTTTTAATTGAAAAATTTGGCAACGCCTATAGTACACCAAAATGGCTTTTTTTCCGACCTAAATAATAAAAAATCATACAGTGCCGTATATCGTTGTATTCGTAATAAAAAATGCTACCCAATACAGTGTGTACTTTTTTTACTGGCCATATAAAAAATAAAGTTGATAATGATTTATCCGAAATGTTGTATTGAAAATTTCTCAATGGTGTCGTGTAAAATTAAAAAAAAATCGACAAATTTCGGGTTTCGGAAGTAATCGGAATTTTTAGGATTTCTTTACAGGGTATACTCTCAAATTACAGTGACGGTATACTGTATAGAGACAGTGTGGCCATGTTTTTTCCAAATCCATCATTAAGCTAATTGGTATATCCGAATTTTGCTATGGTTACAAGTATACAGGAAAGTATTTAAATTATTTGAGTTTTTTGCTTGTGGAAACCACAAGTTCTTAGTTGGGTTTGATGTATAGAACCACCGATACATAACTGTTATTCTGTCATATAGAACGGCGTTTAAGCACGGTGAAAAATGCATAGCAACCCAGGTATTCGTGGCGCGAAATATTGTGTAATAAAAGGAAAATTTACACATACCGCTTTATAGCGAACATTAATAAACGTATGTCTGGCGATAAGATGAACGGTTTTGTCGAAAACAAGCGCGGTTGCCACAATCTCTTCGAACTTAAGAGTACCGTTCCGTTCTGTTGCACACGAACATGGAGCTCCAATTAACTCCCTGTAAGGGTCTCGTGTTTCAAAATAAAAGTAAAAGATCGATTCGCGTACGCGAGTTGAATTTTAAACGAAAAGTCTTTTAGTAGCGCGCACATAATTGGTTCATTGACCGTTACATTGTTAGCAGAATTCCACAAAAAAGTGATCCCACAAGTTAAGATTGAAGTTGTCGCTACCAGTGTCGGAGATTTTATAAAAGGAGATGCGGCAACTAACTATCATGCTCGCGATTCTTATACAAGAAGAAGATAATACAACAATAAGAAATGTGGAAGAAAATCGAAGGAAGTCGAGATAAAATGGTGAAGAAAGTGGACAAGTGGAATGAAAAATCATGGAAGATGAACAGAATTTTAGAAAAGAAATGAGTGTGAGACGAAATGATGCAATACATTAAAGCGCAACGAGTTCAATGGGAGGAGGAAATCGCAGCTGATCAGTGCCAGGTGGAAGAAGAAATCCAGGTGGTACAAGAGGCAAAAATTGAGGACATTTAGGAGGAGGGGGAGTTCCGAGTTATTGCCTCACTAAGTATTTAGCAAAGACAAAAAAGAAGGAAATGAAGAGTTAGATGATTACCGAATCCACATGAAGAAGTTAAACAGAAAACTAGAATTAAGTAAGAAGTGAAGATTACAGTATAAATTTGTTAGGCAAGAAAATTTAAGTAATTTGATTGAGTAGTTAAAACGAGTTCAAACCGAAATGGAAGAAGATGAAAGAAAAGAAGCAATTGAAAGTCAACCTAATGATTGGCGAAGAGAGCAAGCTAGATATTTGGAAGCATAGAGTGGAAGAATTAGAAGAGGATTTAGCCAAAGCACGAGGGACAAATTTGAAATTTCATGAAGAATTACAGTAGAACGTAATACAGAGGGAGAAACAAGAAGAGCGAACTGTCATCTTAGCGAAGTGATATGAATAGTAAATTAGAAGAGGAACTAAAGAATAAAGAAGATGAATCGAAGTTGAAAGAAGAGAAAATTACAGATATTTAGAAAGAGCTAGGCAGAAATTACAACATGAAATTACACAAAATGGATCAGTTCAGAAGTTTCTTTCAGCGCTACCAAAGCTTAGATAAGAAGATAAGAGAGAATTTAGGAGCTGTACTAGAGAAGGAATTAGCAACAACCAGAGGAAGAATTAAAGAAGGTCATGAAGAAAAAGGTTTGAAGAAAATTGAGAAGAATAAGTTAATTTGAAGTTAAGAAGCACAGTGCAAGTTAAGATTATAAATTGAAAGAGGAGGAAGAAAAAGAGGAAATATCACACTTGTCCAATTCGCATAGAAGTGAAGTTAAATGAAGAGAAGTTTAGAAGTGAAGTGGAGCTGTGTTGAATAGCCTATTATTTGTTTTGTGAATAGTAGTAAAATTTAATAGTGTGTTGAAGATAAAGGAAGCGAAGTGAATAGAAGACCTTATTTTTTATGCTTTTTGAATTGATTTAGGTTTTATAGGTTAGATAAATTGGTTCAAAAATTTTTAGGTTAGGTCAGTTAACTTCTGATGATTTTTGCTGTTTTTAAAATCGCAATCTGGTTTTTTCATTTTGAAAAACACGAGGGGGTACTGTAACGGGTGGTCGCTTAAGAATTTCAAAAGTAATTTTCTCGATTTTGTATTTGTATTTTGTGAAACATAGGTATATACCGCTACATAGCGAACATGGACAAAAGTATGTCTAGCGATAACAAGACCTGTATTGGAGAAAACAGATGCGGTTGCCACAATCTCTTCGAACCTAAGAGTTTGGTTCCGTTCTGTATAGCCGTTACAAGCGACTATTCGTTGTAATTAAAAACTGTCTTTTCAATATAACATCCATTGTTGAATGAATAAAGGCAGTTCCAATAACATTAAGTTCAAAACTACGAAATTTGATATGAACGAATTTCTTATTAGCGTTTGCTTGATAACAAGTACCTATTTGATATACTGAAAAGAGTATATTTCGCAAAGATTTAGAAAAAACTCAAAGAGTTCCCAAACCTATATCAAATTTATTCCAGATTTTTGTAGATTAAAAGTCACATTTCAAATAACGAAGTGTAAGTCAATTTCCTGTGTAACCAAAAACCATATAAAATTGAAAACATTTTAGCTGAAACGGATTCATTGGAAAACTTTCCGATATTTTCCATTAGAAGTGGGTGGAATCATAAATTTTATAATATAGCACCGAATAAGAACGTAAAATTTAATTTGTTACGGAGTTTAAACGTAAAACCTGCATGCAAACTTCGGCAACAACGGTTCACCAGATAGTATCCATTTGCTCGCAGGAATATAAAAAGAGCAGACTTTTCCCGATCTAGAATTTTAGTTAGTCCTAATGGAACCACGCCCACCAATCCAAAAGAAATGGAAAACCTTTCGGCGAGCACTTCCCCTCTTCTTCCTCTCTTTCTTCGTGTCGATCCTCATCCTCATCTCCGTCTCTTTCCGTTTGCTTCTTCATCTTCTCTTACTCTTTCTCTCTTACATCCAATTCTCTCTTTTCCTTCTTCCTGTAATATTTGTTTCCTGCTTTTCTTCATATATTTATTTATATATTCTCTTTTTTGATACATAATCCTCATTTCCTTTCTTCCTCTTTTTTCCATCCGTCATACCCTTTCTCCTCATTTCCACATCTCAATCTCACTATTACCTTTATTATTCTTATCTCTCTCTTATCTTTTACATTCGTTATGCCTGTCACAAATCCGCGAATATTATTTTATTGTACCCCACCCCAATAAATTGTTCTCGTCTCTTTTTCCGTATTATTACCTCTCACCAATCAATTTGTTATGCCGTGCTTTGAAATATTGCGCTTATAAAATACTCAAGTGTACCTTCCTTTTCTAATTTTCAGTGGTAGGAATGGAAACAAAACTATAGGGACTGGAGAATAGAATCAGTACACGAAATACGAAATCAATGATGCGGGTTGGTGTTTTATTAAGATGGAATCAAAACGAAAACGTAGATAGAACCAGAAGAGATGCTCCACATCGAAAGCTGTCAATTAATCCATCAAAATAAAACATGATTACTCTAATGGTACTCAAGGGGTACTGTAACGGTAAATTTTCATTTGCATTTAATTTTTTTCGAAATTTCGTTGAGATTTCTGAGTAATATAATAGAAATTCTATGGTATGTCATAATTTAGAGGGCCGATTTCCTTTTCTTTTCTGCATCATGTAATTTCCGTAGAGCATTACTTTTTTAATGGATTCCGGATGTACGGAGACTAGATGTAGCATTTTTCGTTATCTTAATTCAAGCTATTTGGTTACAACTGCGAATTCGGCATGAAGTCCGTTTAGTATCGTGGAAATTACAGCGTAGCATATACAGGCATCGAAAAAAGAAATTGCTAATAAGCTAGAAAGAAACTCAATAAGCATTATAGGAGTATGAGAGAGACAAAACTTAACCATTGTTGACATTGTCCGTAATAATTATTTTCCATACATTTATCAATGTTGGTCGTATGATCTGATTATGGTTTGATTCGTGGGGTGGGAATTAAGCAAACAGGTTAGCGATTAAAGACTTCCGAGTTTGTTATAAAAAACCATTTTGTAGGCATCCATTAATTAATGAGGGATAGGGGGGGTTTAATTTAGTTGAGAACCACCAACGGACAATCAACTGTAATAGTTTTCGTCGATAAGCAAATTTGTGCTGAATTCGTCAAGGGTGAAAGTGTTTTGTGGAGTGGGAATATAATCCAGTTAAATTGTATTTTTACCAGGAAAGTTGTGGGGTAGTTTTGATTTCTTTGATTCTACATGTTTTTTGGGGTGCTGAATCCGAATCTGAGGTTTGCTAACAAAATTTCATGACGCAACATTGAAAAAAATACAAAAGAAGTTGAAAAAGATATTTTTTTGGCAGTGTTGTACTTACAACTTGAAAACTATCAACTTTTCGAAAATAACCTTCCTATTCAAAATTAAAGTACATAAAATTTCCTACAGACCCCACTATTTAGTTTTTTTCCTCGATAAACCGTTCGGGCTCAAGTGCCAGTTGAAAATTGGCGTATTTCGGCTATCTCCACAAAACATAGTTTTTCGCACTAAAACCCTAAATTAATATTAAGCGTTGTCAATAAGTGAATTCCTTGCATTTACCGACTATTATTTGAATTCCATATGTAAGGGTGGTTTTCTCATTTTTATAACATTCAAGGTGTTTATTGTAGTCCAGAATTGTATGAAAAGTTAATTTCTAACGAACAACACTATGTCATATTATTATATTATTTATGATATATAATACTTATACTGTGCCATCTAAAACTATTCCCACTCTCTTCCGAACCAGATAAAGAAATCACAAAACCCTACCTTAGCATGTTTGGATAATTATTGTTGAATTTGGGAAATTGGCGCTGTGGTCATTATTAATTCAAAAAATTCAAATGGCAAAAGGGGGTATATTGATTTCCTATTCAACGGCATTATCCCTCTTGCTCCGGTGTTCTGAAGAATCACGTACTCCTCGGAGTGGGGTAACGCAATTACCCCAGCTTAAATTTGTCTGCTAACAACTGAACTCGATTTATTTCTTTTCTGTTTACATGTTAACCAGCGACAAAAAGCGAGTTCATGATTTTGGACTGTCCGTCCGTCCATCTGTGTAACTTTGTGAGGGTGTGTATGTATGTGAATGGGAGGAGGGTCTCCAGACTGCAAACGCAGGTACACGGTGACGTAATGGGCCTTGGCTCATCTGTGAAGGAGTGGGAGAGTTTTATACCAGACGGAACAGTTATAAAATCTTTTCAGGAGACCGGTAGACAATGAAAAGTACGGATTTATATTTGCACAGAATAATAATAAAATAATAATAAAAGATGAGTATTTGCGGATACAGCTGAAATACCCCAATTTTCAACTGGCACTCGAGCCCGAACGGTTCATCAAGGAAAAAAACTAAATAGTGGGGTCTGTAGGAAATTTTATGTACTTTCATTTTGAATAGGAAGGTTATTTTCGAATAGTTGATAGTTTTCAAATTGTAAGCACAAAACTGCCAAAAAAATATCTTTTTCAACTTCTTTTGTGTTTTTTTCAATGTTGCGTCAAGAAATTTTGTTGGCAAACCTCAGATTCGGATTCAGCACCCCAAAAAACATATGGAATCAAAGAAATCAAAACTACCCCACAACTTTCCCGCTAGATGCCCGTTTGAGCACAAATGGCCTGTATTAATAATAGAAAACGTTATCTTAGGAAGTTGCGCGACTTCAAAGCCGATAAAGTTAATATTGAGAAAGGGTTTAAGTGATTGCGTCCCCAAAATGGGAATTGTCGTGTTAGAATATGACACAGTGTGAAATATATACCTTCCCGTCACATAAATGAAGTTGTGCTCAATCAAGGATAGATTAATTAAACGCGCTGGTGTTTTCGCTACGCTGTGTAGCCGTTAGTGAGCAAAAGGGGATTAAATTTAGTAGTTGGAATACTTAATTACAAAATAATGATAGAAGATGGAGCGGAAACACGTCTGGTTTATCTCTCCTTTCGAAAGTGTACTAGGAACCACGGTTACTATTGTAAGGCTTATTTTGAGATATGTACAGTGTATGTATTTAAATTTGCTCGCATTTACGTAATAATACTTGACCAGAAATTACTCTGTTTTTATCATTATTATTTTTCTAATAACGTACTAATCACCAAATGATTCGGTATCTTTAAACAATTGAATCTGTGATGGAGACTTCCTTCCAATGGTCGTTAGGGATGCACTGAACCAAAATAATAATAATAATGTAAACTTTCCTATTGCTACCCAGTTAATATGTGGGGGGATATTTAAAGTCCGATATCGTATTGACGTATAAATACCTACTACAACGCAATACACATAAATTTATTTCGTTGTATAGCATTGGCCTCAACGGTTAAAATAATTGTGTACTTTGAAAAATATATACTTTTTCTGAGTAATTATACGTAATTTTGACACGCTAATGCTTTCTTCCTATTACATAAATAAATATCTAAGTCTTAACCACTACATAATATCTCACTTTGGAAATTTCTTAAAGAATACGGGAATGATCTGTACACACGAAGTGGATGCATACGAGTAGAACCTATCTAAAAAAAATGGTTCGTTGCAATATTAAATTCTATCAGTTTTCGTACGACTCTTAAGCGTTATCAGTAGCGAATATTGCTTATTATTGCAAGACCAGCGTGTCCTAGGCTTTGTTAAAAAATATACCTACTTTAATTGCTAGAGTTACCCAAAATTTTGCGTACGTTTTCGACGACCGGATCGTTCGGGTCGTCCGGATCGCTCTCCTTATTGTAATCCCAACAGGTCGATTCCTGATGTTTGTTTAGATATGACTTAAGCGCGAACGTCTTCTTACACTTTAAACAGCGAAAATTCTTGTCGGCCGAATGCGTTTGCATGTGCGCGCGCAAGTTGGACCGATCGGCGAACGCCTTGCCGCAGTGCGCGCAACCGTACGGCTTTTCGCCGGTATGCGAGCGCAGGTGGCCCTGCAGGAGCCACGGTCGCGAGAACTGTTTGCCGCAGACGCCGCAGCTGTGCGCGAGTTTGTGTGTGAGTACGTGCATCGCTAAGGCCGGCATGCTAACGTAGGCCTTACCGCATGTCATGCATTTTTTGGCCGATTGCGAGTCGAGACTTCGATGCGTCTGTCGGTGCCTCGAGAGGTTGCTGGAGGTTGCGTATTGTTTGCCACAGTCCATGCAGATGTATCGGCTAGATTTAGGCGAGTCTTCTTCGGCTTCTAATTTAGAGCTGCCTTCTGAGTCTCCTGGAACGACTTTGAAGAATCTCTGTAAAGAAAATGCGCATTTTTATTTTAAGTATAGTATTCTAACTGGGAGTTATTTGACACTTACATAACTACCTAGTATTGAAATAAATGAAGAACAATTTTGATAGAATTGAAAAAAAAAAGGTTTTTAAAAAGAATTGGTTTGTCGATTGAACGCAAGAAAGAGACGACAAACTTAGGTTCAGTCTCTCACACTTCAGTTTTTTTACGAAAATCACGTTCGCGTTATTTCAAAATGCAAGACAAACTTTGGCAAAGTTTTTTGTCCAAAATTACATAGACAAAAATTTACCCCGAAAAGATTTCTTTGTTTACCAGCTGCTTGATATTGCAGATGCAGTGTCAGTTCGCACTTAGCGGTTATCTACCCTCATATTTGTACATAGAACTGCCATAGGCTAAATAGCGGAACAGCTCTACCGAGAGAAAGATGCTGTCATAGAGTTTCTATGCAGTCTTCGCCAGGAACTTCGAAGATAGAAAGAAGATATCAACAGAACTTGCTTTGGAAATTGTTGATGTATCAGAAATTACAGCTGTAGCCCAGGGGACGAGAATGAAAAGAATCCGGACACCGGAGTATGGACCGCTTCGTTAAGAAAAGGGTGGGGGTGAATAAGTGTGGCGTGTGTTGAGGATTCGACCCAATAGGCCGTATACCTATGTAGTGAATGGGATCTGAAAGAGAAGAGTGCTTTAATTGCGGCAAGAAGGGTCACTATAGGAATAAGTGCGACAAAAAATGTCTCGTGTTTGATATTGAAGGCCACGCTCCGTGGACAATGGCGTGTCCAAGCTGATAAATAGCAGAGACGCCCAATAACTATCTGACTTTTAGTTAGTGTTGGTAAACGTAGTTAAATTTAATACTTTTTCTATCTTTTGCGTATTTATAGTGTACCTATATTTGTCGCCGAATGAAACAGACGATCGTTTTTCGACGACACTCGGGACAATTTAACGCCAGCATGAGTGGTGCAGTCAATAGCGGCCGGTGATTTTAATACCCCTTTCCCGGCATGGTGCGAGGCCAGAATCTGAGAGGAACGTTTAACCACTTATGTGGTCAGCCCTGCACAACAAAGACATAGCGATTAGAGAGAGACACCTGCATTTGCACGCAAGGAGCAACGCTCCCATCTACAGTTATCTCTGCGCTCCGTGGATGGACAGTACTTGAGGAGGAGAGCTTGAGTGACTATGACTATAGTTATGTGGAGGAAAGCACCCACGAACAAATACCTGGGAAAGAGAAACAGACCAACTGTATAACGGCACAAATAACACAAGTACGTACATTGCAAATACATAGTACGTACAGCGCTGGATTTATGGACGTACATTTTACGAACATGGTACGTTGTTTTTGCACTACTTTGTACATGTTAGGTTTGTACTTTGCCATACGTGCATTAGATGTACTGTTATGTATGTATAATGTACTTACTCCTTCTCCCGTACATAGTACGTACGTCAAAGTACGTACTTAGGTTGTACAAAATGGTGCAAAAATAGCTTACCATGTACGTGAGATATACGTACATAAACCGTAAGAGTACGTGAAATGTAAGTTCATAAATCCAAGGCTGTACGTACTATGTATTTACAGTGCACGTACCTGTGTTACTTAGGAAGTACCCGTGCGGTTTAGTCAACTTTTTATTGAACAACGTGACTGTATATTTAACGTACGTGGGCACGTCATGATCACATTATCAAAAATTATCAGTTGACAGAATTTTCTGACGTATCATGTACCTACTTTGTATGTTACAGAGTTATAGTTTGTAATCGCACACAACTGTACGTACATCAGACGTACATATTTGTCCCATGAACGTATGTACGTAAAATGGAACAAAAATGTACGTACAGTGAACAATTAAGAGGGATGCTGAACATCTAAAGAGCGAGATGAGGAGAATATGCGGTGTACTGGTGGAATATCTTCGCAGAACGCGTGTTGCAAAGGTGGTGAATTGTCACCAGAGTGAGGAAGGCCGGAAGAACTCTTGAAGATGCAATTGTTGGACTCAAGGAATCTAGACAACTTACCAAGAAGGGAATCAACGACCGTAAAAGTGCTGATAAATGCTGTGTGATGAACTTGGAAAGGACGATTGAGGTAGAGGGCGTAAGATAAGTTTCTCGTAAATTCAACAAGAAAGGGTACCTATTAGGATGGAATGATGAGGCTTTGCGACGTACTATTAGACAGCTCTTCTCCAAACGTGTGCCACTTGAACCAACTGAGAAGAACGAAAGTGAATTTTAGGAAGTTCCACACTGCGAAGTGAGTAGTTATACGGGGGCGATCCTGGACCACTTCTAGATCGCTCGCCATCTGGTGGTGACTGTGGAAACTAGGTCAAGGTAAAGTCGCCTGTCACGTGGTGACCTTGGAAATTAGGTTA
Organism: Photinus pyralis; assembly: GCF_008802855.1. Lineage (NCBI taxonomy): Eukaryota > Metazoa > Arthropoda > Insecta > Coleoptera > Lampyridae > Photinus > Photinus pyralis. Next base: position 15,668,823 of record NW_022170663.1, on the reverse strand, counting down.
AAGTGAAAGTTGCGTGCCACGTGGGCTGTGACCTTGGACGGTAGGGCGCGTACACAAGTTATCATTACATGGAGTGTTAAATTACATTTACAAGGTCAATGGCCTCAATTGATAAATTACATTTTTAAATTTCCATGAACCTAGCAGAGCAAGGTCAGCAGAACGCACAAACATTGCATAATTAGGTGCTAATTAAGTGCCCTATTCCCGAATTAAATGCTCCTTTTCTTTATAAATTATTACATGTTCTGCCAGGTGCATATGAACTCATCAGAGCACTACCTCAAAAAACCAAGAAAATGAAAAGTGAACTATTTATAATTAGGTGCTAATTAGGTGCTAATTAAGAGCCCTATCTCCGAATTAAATGCTCCTTTTTTTAAAATTATTACATGTTCTGCCAGGTTCATATGAACTCAGCAGAGCACTACCTTAAAAACCCAAGAAAATAAAAAGTCAACTAACTATAATTAGGTGCTAATTAAGCGCCCTATCCCCGAATTAAATGCTTCTTTTTATAAAAATTATTACACGTTCTGCCAGGTTCATAATTTAAAAAAAAGGAGCATTTAATTAGGGAATAGGACACTTAATTAGCATCTAATTTTGCACATAATTATGCAATATGTTTGATTGTGTTCTGCTGACCTTGTTCTGCTAGGTTAATGGACATCATTTTTAAGGGCATACAAGGTTATTGGCCCCATGTGGTCAATGGTTTTATTTTTGTGCGGTCAAATTAAATTTCAATGGCATACAAGGTCAATGACTGTATTTTTATGTGCTGGCAAATTACATTTTCAAGGTTATCCAAGGACAATAAACCCATTTTTTGTGGTGTCAGATTCCATTTTCAAGATCTTAGAAGATCAATGCCCTCTTGTTGTGGTGTCCAATATTACAACATTCTCGAGTTCTTGTTTCCTCTGGAAAGAATCTTTGAAAAAATAATTAAAAATAGGCTTGACGCAGTAATGAGCAAACGAATATCAGATGGACAATATGGCTTCCGAAAAGGAAGGTCGACGGTAGACACCATAAAGACCCTGCAGAACAGAACGCGAACAGGACATCATAAGATCGATGACAGAGATGGATGTATTAACTGTTAATACATCCATCTCTGTCATCGATCTTATATGTTAATAATTAACATATCTCTTAAATATCACATTGAGGCGGAGGAAGGAACATATAAAGGGAGGTTATCGGACAAACCTTATGGACAATCACACATGGGGCATTTGACATCATTGTACCTCCGGGGGAAAACGTTATAAGTTTCGCCGATGACATCACCATCGTAGCGGAGGGTAGGAAACTTGAAAATCCAGTGAGAAACTTCCAACGAGTTATAGAAGCTGTCAACAAGTAGATGGAGAACAAAAAACTACAATTGGTCTCCTAAAAAACGATAATGAGTACGTGAAACTGTTACAAGAAGACCTTCCTAAAGCTGAATCCACCCCGTTCTTGAGGTTAGCGTACACCTTCTACCCTATCACCCTAGCTTTCATTTAAGGACCATCTGGTGGGATCAGCAAATTCCGAAGTTAATTACGTGACTGCATCTTTTTGGAATTTAGGGGTTGCTATGGATAAAAAATAATGTCAAGCGTAAACGTCACCGACAAACACCTTCACTCGATGAATTACGTGCTGGTGGTCTCACCGTGACGTAGGAGCAATGAATTTTCCACCCCCTTGCCGAGAAGGTGATGAAGAAGCAAACCGAAGAAGCTGCAAATGCACGAATCTCTTTTTATTATGTAACCGACCGACGTCCCGCACTTCGCAATTTAATCACTTTTTACAGGTGGCGCGTCGGTCTTTATTTTAGTATATTTTTATGTACGAGTTACTGACGTTCAAACGTGTTTATACGAAATGCGAAACCATCTTCTAGGCGTAAGTTGCAACCTTTTCATTTTAAACTGCTTCACCAGAATTCGTAGGGGAAAGGCGGGGCGTTGAGTGCTGTCGGCACACGTGGCGCACGTGGTGGTGGCGGTATGCTCGATGATATACAGCAGGCATTGCTACAATATGATGCGGATAAAACGACTAAGCCAGATTTTGCCTTGGAGTCCGCCGGTAATCAGATTCGAGCAATTCATAGGGCTTCACTAAAACTGGTGTTCTAGGTGGCAGAATTATATCCGTGGGTGACACCGAGCAACATGAATCGAGTTCCAGGTCCTGCACTCTTTTTGGCATACCCATATGCCAAAGCTCCAATGGTCCTCGGCAAATACTACAGGTAGTGTACGTTAGACTTTGACAGTTTCTACATTGCCTTCTACAGCCCGGTGTCTTGCCTGGAGAATGCTGGGCCTTCAAGGGTTCAACAGGCTACGCACTAATAAAGTTGTTAGGTCCAGTTTTCATAGATAGCGTTAGTATTGAACACATTTCAAAGGCAATTTCACCAACTGGCAAAATTGATACCGCGCCAAAGGAGTTTGCAGTTATCGTAAGGGCATAGCATAAAGAAGTATATTACCACGGTCTGCTTCCAGGGATTAGACTCCGAGGAGGATGACGGTGATGGCGCAAATTTGTTGGGTGAATTTGTATATGACATCGAGGGTCTTCCATTGCAAACATTTGAAACCTATTCTATTGACAGATCATTCGAGTACATCGAATTTAGGGTCTTCTCGAATCACGGAAATCCCATTTTCACATGCGTCTATAGGTAATTACTGCGGTGTAAGCTTTCCCCAAAGCTTTTATTTCTAGGCTACGTGTTCATGGAACTTTGGAGATAACCAATGCAGACGATAACGAGCTTTAAGCACGCAACAGCGCTTTTGCGCCGTTTAAAGTATATATTTTCTGTATATTATATGTACCAATAGTTTTATAGCTCTATACATTATATTAAAGTGACATAACATATTTTATTTTAAGCATTGTACAGGGTGGTGCAAATTTGTGGTTAAAAGGGCAAAGTTGCCGCTTTGTGATTAAAAAAACTTTTTGAAAAACCTTTCGAAATAAAAAAAAATATTATTGCTATAGAAAAACTTCGAGAAAATCGCCAAAAAAACAGTTTTAAGATATACACAAAATAGATTTCTCATCCCCTTGAAAAAGAGGTGTTTTTTCAGAAATCGTGGATTCTTGGAAACGGTTCAACGTTACGGGTCCAAAAAAATTGTCTGCTTTTTTATCATAAAACAAGCTATGTTTCCTACGACTTCTTTTCGCAAAAATAAGAATAAAAAACCAAAAAAAATCAAAAAATAAATTAAACATTTTCTTCTAAAATTAATAGTTTTGCGACAATTTGCAAAAACTCCACTTTCCACCCCCTTCAACCCCCGGGATTTCACCCGCGAAAACTTCAGCTGTTTTAATATTATTTTTCCCCAATTTCTAATTATTTGACCTGCCTGAAAAACCCGGATTCGCCCGATACCTAATTTTTTTTAAAGTAAATTATTTTAGAGCTATTTAGCCTGGACTATAAACACCTTCTATGCTTTTTCCCAAAGAATCAGAATCTGTCAGAATTTCCATAACACGCTAGATGTAGATACTATAGGCTACTAGTTTCTGGTTTCATATAGACGCCATATTGGATTTCTGCGGAAACTAAAAACTGAAGGTTTATCAATTTGGGGGAGAGACTAAAACCAGGGGTCTGGAACGTATGGAATGCCCCTAGATAAATACATTCCAGAAAGAAATATTTCGTGAATTGTTATTGCAGTTCCGAAAGTTCTTCTTTCCTGGAACCTATACCTACCTGGGTGTGACTGGGGGGTATACCATACCCCCTAAACTCGGTCTCAGACTCTCCCCCGGATTGTTAAACCTTGTGACCTTGTTTTCTTTGCCTGAAGGGTATTCCATATCTTCCATTCCCTGTTGTTGTGCTGTATCGCCCAAAATGATTAAAAAAGTAATAATGATTCAATGTCCCCCTTCAAAAATGATTACAAAAGTACAGAAGGTTTATCAGAGAGACCCTCCGGTCTTAGACTCTCCCCCAGACGTTAAAAAAAAATAATTCAATGACCCCTCTTGAAAAATTATCATAAATGTACTAAAGGTTTCTCAATTTGGAGGAAAGTCTAAAACCGGGAGCTCTATACCTCCCAGGAAGGAAAAATTCCGTAAATTGTTATTGGACTTCCGAAAACAATATTGCTCCGGGATGCAATCTAATGTAAGTGCTCAGGAAATAGTACTAGAATTATTGTGATCTGTGCAACCTCCCACTGACAGTGTCCCACACTGTTCCGGATTGTCCCCATTTGAACGGAAATCGCCAACAAGGCAATCTGGCGAGGTAGATATGAAAAAAATTAATGAAGAATGGACCAATGATCATCGAAATCGAAGCCCCCCCCCCCAATTTTTGTTTTTTCAAACTTGGACTTTAACACTGAAATTACTGTAGCTTATTACAGGAGTACAAACAATAGCGTTATACTTCAGGACAAAAATGCGTCCTAATTCCTCGGGTGTTTGTCATACTCCACTACGTCGCGGGTCACAGTCTGTACCCTCGGGATTAAAGCACACTCAGTGCTTCAGTTTTTTTTCCCTTTCGAAGGTTGAAGATTACCGAAACAATTTAAGTCAGTTGCTGTTTGAATTGTGACAGCGAACAATATATACAAGGTTCGGTTATTTTTTCTTGATTTGTGTAAAATTAATGATTGGTTCCATTTAGGAAATTTGCGTAAAAAATATTTTATTGACAGTATTAATCAAATATTTTGTGAACACAAGTTACGCCACTGCATATTTTGTTAGCGTTTTGATTTTCTTCGAGCGAGAAAAAAAAGATACAGTTGAAGTACGCACCGTATTTATGGGTACGTAGCATTGTTTATTTGTTAGAAATGGCACATACGTAATGTCATCTCGTGTACGTAGAGTACGTAGCAGAACGTCGCTTCAATTTTACGTTTATAGGAATCGTGAGTTAGGAAAATGCCTTTAGCTTAATAATCTTTATCCAGTTTTGATACAAGTGCAGATTTATCATGTATTAGGGGAAGGTTGAAGATTAGTAAAGGGTGTAATATAAGTTAGCGCCTATTGTAATTGTCCATACGTAGGTAGTTAAAGTGGAATTTTCCATACGTGTGGATGGCTTTCATTTGAGATTAATATACAGGGTGTTTAGGTAACTTCGGGTATCTGGGATGTTGTGTGCGTAGTTAAAGTGCTATGGAACTTTCCACATGTATTTTATATTTTAATCATTTGCAGGAAGGTGGTTTTGGAATTCAAGTCTTGCGTTATACTTGAGTCAGGGGTTTTTGTTTGTTTTATGTGGATGCGTAATATATTTGTTGGACTTGTTTACAGTGGTATTTTTCCACCATCTTATTTTGTACAATGTAACACTATTTCATGACTCCTGAATATTTATGTTATTGGAATACTGTTATGTGGTGGGTTTCGAAACCCTATAGAGCTATATTGTCCAATTTTAGCGGCCCTTCACCATATCTCCTTTTCTGACTATAACCTTTGATGTTAAGTATTGTACCGTAAAGAATTTAACGAGTATTTTGTATTAAGATAATTTGTTTTCTTTCTACTAGCTGGCCCTTCAGATATGTTAATTTTCAGTGGATGTAAAACAAGTCGGTTCTAGTGATTTTAAAGGAATGGCTATTATAGCCTTTACTATATTTCTTGGTACTGTCCAAAATAGAACTTGAATAACCTTTCAGCAATACTCCCTTTCGATCTTTGTGCGTATTTTCAAAAAAATATGGTAACCTTGTATTTGTGTGAGTCTAGAGATTTTGGAAGTTGGAACGGTATGTAAGAAGTGTTGTATTACTGTTATGTAAATTTTGTGACGGTTTTGGATTTAAATTCTTGAATTTTTCTCGCAAAAATAAGTAAAGTAAAAAATGCAGAGGTTCTGCTCTCCCCAAACCAACTTTAGTCATGTAAAGAATTTATCTGGATGATTGGAGTCAAAAAATATGTAACATTTTTACGCAGGGTTCTTCAATGAGCTTTTGTTCTTTAATTGGTTTTGGCGTTTAGATAGCGGGCGTAGAGATAGGATTGCAGTATGTTTAATGGGGATATAATCTGACATTTTTTAGCTCATCATGCGACAAGTTAATACCGTGGAAAGTGCTGAATGTACGTTTTTTAAAATTGCGTAGGTCTTGGAAGCATCTATGATTGGTAGCACAAGAGACAAATATCAATGAGAATTTAGGTTTGGCCAATTTAAAGATAATTTGCCATTATTTTGTGGGTGTGAAAGATTAATTAAAGAGGGGTTCATTCGAAGTTAACAGATAGATGAAGTCTCGCAGCCATCGGGGAGAGATGGTAAGATTTTAATTAAAAGGAACAATAAAATTTTTTCGTTGTGATATTGGAATTCGTTATCTTTCCGAAAGGTTTTTTTTAAATCATAAGGTGAAATTTACCGTGAAAAAGTTACGTTTTTAATATACAAAAAAGAGTTACTATTACGCGATAAGGCCAAGAGGAAATTTAAAATTAGTTAAGTGTAGAATAGCATACGTATATAAATAAAGACTTCTCTCGCAGGCTAAACTAAATGTTGATCAAACATATTCCTCATTACGCGTTAAAAAACTGCGTAGGATTCGTGGTAAATTTAACTAGATCGCAGGAGACGTTTGATCTCTAACATCTGTAACATCTGTAACATCTGTAACATCTGTAACATCTGTAACATCTGTAACATCTGTAACATCTGTAACATCTGTAACATCTGTAACATCTGTAACATCTGTAACATCTGTAACATCTGTAACATCTGTAACATCTGTAACATCTGTAACATCTGTAACATCTGTAACATCTGTAACATCTGTAACATCTGTAACATCTGTAACATCTGTAACATCTGTAACATCTGTAACATCTAACATCTGTAACATCTGTAACATCTGTAACATCTGTAACATCTGTAACATCTGTAACATCTGTAACATCTGTAACATCTGTAACATCTGTAACATCTGTAATATCTGTAACATCTGTAACATCTATGATATCAATCAATTTTCAATGACTGACATTGAAATGTGTAGGTACACTGAATTTGTTGTAAATTCAAGATTCGTTCTTATACCAGAATTTAATTTTATTTATTGTGTAATTTGAATAGTTCATTCGGCCAAATTCAAGAGTCCATTTATTGCTGAATGTGAGCAAAAAGTCTGTTTACGTGTGTATCAATATACGAGTATATTTATATTGTATTAAATTTGAGGGTATTTATCATTAAAAAATGAAGTGACCATTTCAATTGAGATTACGTTAAAAAGTTCTAACAAAAAAGTGTACGTATTGTAAACACTGATTGTACTAAAGGAAGATGCATGTGGAGACTATTTGGAAATTAAATTCTAAGACCATTTCGTGTTGTTCTTTTTGTTGGCAAGGTGGAAAAGAGAAATTTGGTAGTGATTTGCAGAGAACCAAAAGGGAAAATTCTAGTCAGAAAAAAAACACCAAAAAAAGGTAAAATGTGTTAAAAAAATTGGCTAGTCGACGACAAAAGAGTAATTCATTTTATTCGGGTACAATTTTAGTTCAGAATTTGAAAACTTTACAAGACAAAGACCGTTTTTGCATTTTTTTGTCATACTTCTCAGCAACCATGGCTGCTATGTCTAGTTCTTTGCGCATTAGGGTTCTATTCTCCACAAAATTCAGGTTCGAAATCATTTTGAGGGTCGGTCTTTCTTACCGCAGATAAAATCTGATACTTAAATAAATCCCTACGTGAATACATTTGTTTTCAAGGATAGTTTAACTGAAACACGAAAAATCGGTGTAGAGAAATTGCAAATGTAAAGGGAAATTGGAAACAGAATCCGAATAACAAACTCACCGTTTTCGGTTTCTTCGGTTCCGGCGAATCGGGCTCGTCCTCAATTTCAATATTGTGATCGACAATCTGGTCATCGTTATTATTAATATTTTTAATTAACTTTGTAATCTTTCCGCCATGCTTTCGCATACGCCTATCCGGAATGTTCAAATGCGCTGACGTAGTGGATATTATAACAGATTGTTGTCTGATAGGAGGCGGTTTCAGTTTGAGCGGACTAACGATGACGCTTGTCGTCGCTTTTAGCATGCCGTTATCAGACTCGGGAGACGCGGGAACGGATTTCGATGTGGTGTCTAAAGGTCGATTATCCGACTCGGGAGACAGTGGAAGGATGAGGATGTCGTCCGTATTTGTTGTAATGCTTTGTATGGAAATCGTATCTTGACGCTTCGAATTAGTTGAAAAGCTTTGGATTGTAACGGTTTCCTGCTGAGAATTATCATCGGGACATATATGTATAGTGTGATTTTCCGTATCTGATGAACATTCGGATATGGGTGGCGTGGGTGCTTGCGGGATTTGTACTACATAGACTATCGGGGGCTGGTAATTCGGAATAGCTAAGGGAATAGGTGAGGAGGTGCGGTAACACGGAATTTGCTCGGGGGATAGGGGCCGATAAGATCGTGTAGGAGATGACGGTGTCTCTCCATGGGGGATGCTGCGATGTATAGTGACAATGCTTGGCGGAGGCAGAGGTGGTAGACTTTGAGACAAAGATAACAAATCGTGCGCCGCTTCGGTTTCTTCGGGACTTCGTATTCTAAAAATTGGAATTCCACCATCTCGTTCTGAAATGACGTCTTCTGTCTTAACAAGAGGCGAGGTTCTCTCTAAGGATCCGTTCGGAACGAATTCCTGTTGGTAACCTGGAAAAATAACTAGATTAGAATCTGTCGTCCTTCCACTTAAGTGCGTTTGTTTTTGTTCAGATTTAATTCAATTTACTTTTATGTAATAATAAAAAGTTTGGTGAGAATTCACACTCACTTCTATTATGAACGTTACTCGTTTACAGAGAATACAAAACTTATTTTCCCAAATAGAATTAGGAGTCCAACGTTTCGCTCCGCTTTCGTTTTTGTTCTTACTTATCACGACCAATCAGTTACATATCACCTTACACCGAACAAAAATACTCATTTTATTTGTACTGGAATTTTAATTCAATTTGGCAGTTTGTGATTGAATAAAGGAACCTTGCACGATCAAAATTCTACCGAATTTTCATTCGGATATGCTGTAGAAGTTTACTACCAATACTCTTTGTCACAATCATATAAAAATTGCGTACCCATTCTCGAATCAATCGACTTGTCGGTTTTTGAGAAAGTGTTACTTACGTCTCATTTCTGAGAACTGAGAAATGGAAACTTGAAGAGTGGCTGTATGTCACATGTCTCAGTTAAAGCTGAACTGTGGTGTTAAGGGTCCCGGGTTCCAATCCGGGTTCGGGCTCGGATATTTGTAAATGTATAGTGGGTTGAGTTGATAGAGCAGCCTTGGCTCAAACCCCGCCCACTCAAAAATAAAGGCAAAATAAAATAAAAATAAATAAAACTTTGTTTGGCGAGGATTCGCACAAGATTCTCTTTATGCTAACGGGCACTCCTGTTGAGTTTTGAGGTTTAGATTTAAATTTTTGAATTTTTCTGGTTGTAAAAAGTCTCAAGAGGAAACTACTTTGAATTTTTGGTGTACATTCCTCTGAATAAATTTGAATTTACGTGAATTAATTTGAATTAACGTGAATTAACGTGAATTAATTTGAATTTAAATGTTTGGTGTAAGTACACCAAAAATGGTACTTGTTCCCCTTAAGAAAAACTCGTTTCTAAAAAATCATCGATTGCTGAAAAAGTTGTCCTTGTAAATCCCAAGAAAATTTGCTTCAAAAAATTTGGTTGCGCTTCAAAAATCGCCCTTGTTCCCGGAAATTCCTGCTTCCGGAAAATGTAGGCTTGAAAAAGTCGCCCTGGGGATGTGCGCACCGGAAAATTCTTTCCTGGAATAATTTATAACAAATTTTTGTCCTGGAAATTTAGCCCCGAAATAATCGCCCTTGGAATATTTGACATTAAAAACACGCCTCGCCTTTAAATTCGATATGGCAAAATTATTGTCCTGAAAATTTAAACACAAAAAAATCGTTCTTGGAAAACTTTTCCCTGGAATATGTGCGTGAAAAATTGCTCCCAGAAAATTTAGTCTCGAAAAAATCTCCGCTGAAACATTTGACGACTCGTCCTGATAAAATTCGTTTCTCGAAAATACGCCGATTCCTGTAGAAAAATCGCCCTTAGAAATCTCCTGAAAATTCGCTAGGAAAAATCGCTCTCATAAAAAAAGGCTCATAAAAATCTACCTTCGCTAGAATACTTGCGTGAATAATTGGTTTCCAGAAAATTTGACGCGCTCTAAAAATCGCCCTTGGAATATTTGACCCCTAAAGACTTGTCATCCGAAAAAAATATACAAGGCAAATTCGATATAAAACCAGGTGTCAAATTCTTGACAGAATAGCTTCCTAGCTGAAACCAAAAATTGCCAACATATGTACGCACTGCTTTTATTAGAGGGACCTACCATCCAAATTTCGTTAAAATTGCTCCTTAAATAAGAAAGTTGGATGTTGCACATGCGCAACACTATTTTTTGCGCATGCATTTTGTTAGCTTTTATTAAAAGGACCCACCATCTCAATTTCGTTAAAATTGTTCCATAAATAAGAAAGTTGCATTTCTGCGCATGTGCAACACGATTTTTGCGCATGCATTTTGTTTGCTTTTATTAGAGGGACCTACCATCCAGTTTTCGTTAAAATTGCTGATCCATAAATAAGAAAGTTGGATGTTGCACATGCGCAACTCGATTTTTTGCGCATGCATTTTGTTTTCTTTTATTAGGAGGACCTACCATCCAAATTTCATTTTAATTGTTCCATAAATAAGAAAATTGCATTTCTGCGCATGCGCAACACGAATTTGCGCATGAATTTTGTTTGCTTTTATTAAAGGGACTTACCATAGAAATTTCGTTTAAATTGCTTCAGAAACAAGATCGTTGCGTTTTGCACATATGCAACACAATTTTTTGACTTTGACAATTTTTTTCTCCGTTTTTTGATAATATAACCCGGCCCAATTTTTTGTAGGTTATACACAGGAAAATAAGGTCTTCCAAATAATAGAATAAAAATTTTAGGTTGCTATTTGAAAAAAAAAGTTCGATGCCGTTACGGCGCTCCAAATTTTTTTTCAAAAATCCGGCCCGTTATTTTTCTGTTCGGTATGCCTAAAACATATATACAAAATTTCAACAAAATCCGTCGAGCCGTTTTCTCAGAAAATTGCCAACAAACGTACGTACGTACATACGTACGTACGTACATACAGACGGAAAAAAATTTTATTCTTTAAAAGTTGCTTAAAATGGTCTAAAACGTTGACATTTGATGAAATTTTGAAATGTTCAAAAAACGGCTATCGCAATAGCTACCTAGCACATGCTAGGAAGCTAAAAATCGCCTTTTAAAATGCTTCCCTGTAAGATTCAACCCGTAAATTCATGCAGGGAATATTCGCCTCTACGAATTTTCCTCTCGTAATATTTGCGTGAAAATGTAGTCTCCAAAAATTGTCCTTGAAACATTCGCCCAGAAAAGGAAATTCATCTACAGAAAATGTTGAAAAAATCATCTTTCGAATATTTAGTCCCCAAAAAATCGTTCAGGGAAAGTCTGTCTTGGAAAATTTGCATTGGAAGTTTATGGTCTGAAATACTCACGTAAAATACTCGCCCCGGAATCTTGCGTGGAAAACTTGTCTCCAGAAACGTAAAAAAATCGCCCTTGAAATGGAAAAATTCTTGTCCTGGAAATGTAAGATTGATAAAATCGCTCTTGGAAAGTTTTTCCCTGGTATACTTGTGTAAAAAATTTGTCCCCAGAAAAAATCCGCCGTTGAAATATTTTACTAGCAAACTGTAGTCCTGAAAAATTTGCCTTGTAAAAATTCTAGATGGAAACAACTTTGAATGTTTGGTGTTCAACTCCTCTGAATCAATGTGAATTAATGAGAATTACAGACAATTGATGAGAATTAACGTGATTCAATTTGAATTAACGTAAATTAAATTGAATAATGAATTAACATGAATTAAATTGAAATAACGTGAATAAATTTGAATTAACGTAAATTAGGTTGAATTAACGTAAATTATTTTGAATTAACGTGAATTAATTTGAATTTGAATTTTTGGTGTACACCAAAAATGGTCTTGTTTCCCCCTTCTGCAGTGTCTTCCCAGATATAATATATTGTTCATGATGATGGATGCTTGCGTCATTATTAATTAGTCATTTTCATTGTTCTTTAAGTACTTAGGCGTCAAGATGGCGGCGATCGGGGTCAAATAACATCCTTTTTAATGGGCATATAAAGTTACATTTCTTAGCTCATAATGAGGTAAACCCACCGTGGCAAATGCCGTTCCCTTTGTTTTTGAAATGATTGGCAGCTGTTTAGGATTGGTAGGAAATAAGACACCGACCACTTAAAAAATTAGACACCGTCATTTTGAAGTTATAATTAACCATATGTGATCGTAAAAAAATTATTCAATAATTAAAGAGGGGATCATTCAGTGATAAAAAAGGAGATATACGAAATCTCTCATAGAGTGAAGAGAGATCGCAAGCACTTCATTAAAAAGAGGAAATTAATCGGTTTAAAGGTCGAATTTAGTTGCGGATGGAAGAGTTGTTCAGTCTTCAAAGTGGCAACATAAATAAGTAAAGATTTCCTTCAAAGAAAAAAATAGACGCACTGACTAAACGCATTCTTCGGTTCAATCAACCCCATTTGCTACAGACCGCAAAATGGCGCAAGTGCTTACTGGTGATTTTTTTGACTAAACGTAATAAAGTTCGTTGAACTGAGCGTATGCAAATGACGATCTCAGTAACCATTTTCACAAGTTAAAAGCTAACACCGAAATCGAACTCATTGTAATACCCATTATAGACCGGGAGGCAGCGTACATAGTAACTAAACCATAAGCGACAAAAAATATACAGGCTGAAAGTACGTTGAAAACTAGTAATAAAATCACCAGTCTGCCAGTCGTAAGTGGCAGTATTAACTTGAGGGCGGCACTGAAAAGTGATTCTTTTGGAGATCAACTAAATTACTAAACTATATACGGGCCACGGAAAAGATTTATGTCCAGAAATGCCATTTTTCCCATAGTTTTCAAATACGCTATGGCAGACGATATCAAGTGCAGCGTTGGGGGCGACAGACGGCCCCCAATGTAGAGAAAAACACCCCTGAACTAAACCATGAGGACCGTATAAAAATTATACATTAAAAAATTCCTCTTTTTGTCACTACTTTAAAATATATCCTGGCAGACGATATTAAGTGTAGCTTTAATAGTGGCAGACGTCTTAGAAGTTAAAAAATTTAGGTATAGTAAATTCCTGCGAGTGCAAGCGTATGAGAGATAAGCGCGCGAGAGCATAACGAACAGAGAGAGCGATAGGATACTGATTATTGAGATCTTTCAAACCATTTGATTCTAAACTTCTCATTCACATAGTTCCATCCACTTCAATCAGACGGATTGTAGAAACATTTTTCGGTGGCATTCGCTCAAATTGCGATGAACTAAACCATGAGGACCATACACAAGTCATACATCCGGTAAATGCGTGAGAACCCGGTAACGCGTTACCCTGCGCGTTACACACATCAACATCCAAATTCACGAACATCACTCGAAGATTTATGAGTTTCTGTGTGTTATTGGAAAAGAGACCTACCTACTTCCATCTATACCTTGATGGTATTAGCGTCAATATTTTACTTACATTTCCCAAAGCAATAACAGCAATCGGAAGCGTTAATAATGACTTCGCTGCTTGTTGGTAGTTTACCAAGATGGTAAATTATTCGAGAATCTGCTTCTTAGTGGCTGCAGCACAATTCAGGTTTTACCACACCATCTTCCCTTGTCACAAATATTATAGCACTTATCTTTATATGTGGCAAACACAACTTTCCTTCCAAGTAAAGCACAACAGGTCTTTTTTGACTATGAACGGTATAAGTAATCTATAAAAGAGGTTTTGAGCTATCATTGCGAAGTGGTTTTATGAAATTTGCAGGCTGCTTCTGAGTGGAAACAGCAATTGAGTAGGATTGTAATCTTTCCTTATTTTGATCCCAACGATCATGTTCTGCATCCTTCATGAAAGGGGTAACTATCTGTCAAAAGTAAGATGAACTTCTCTCGCTGACACAGCACAAATCTTGCCGAGGATGTGTTCAGAAAATCGCTCAAACGTTTACCAGAGATCTTTAAAAAGATGCAAAAAAAATAATCCATCGATTAAAACAACATCTACAACTGGCGATGGACTAGGAGCACTTGGAGAATCATACTTCTGAAAAAGTCTCAGCAAAACAAACTTGACTATTTTAATCATCGATCCATCAATGTTGCATAGAGGCAACGGCACTGGAGTCAGAAGATAGTTTAGAATGAGCTGAGGGTCTATCTTCTTTTCTCTTCAGGTTTTCTGTTTCTCAGTGTGAAAAGAATTCAAGAAATACCGACAATCTTATCGCGAAATAAACAATTTATTATTTTCCCTCATTTAATTCGGTTGGTAACTCCATGCGGTGCGTAAATCTATACCTATCTCTGTTCGTTATGCTCTCGCGCGCTTATCGCTCACACGCTCGCACTCGCTGGGATTTACTATACCTAAATATTTTAACTTCTAAGACGTCTGCCACTATTAAAGCTACACTTAATATCGTCTGCCAGGATATATTTTAAAGTAGTGACAAAAAGAGGAATTTTTTATGTATAATTTTTATACTGTCCTCATGGTTTAGTTCAGGGGTGTTTTTTCCTACATTGAAGAGCGTCTTTCGCTACCAACGCTGCATTTGAAATCGTCTGCCATAGCATATTTGAAAACTATGGAAAAAATGGGATTTCTTGATACAAATCTTTTCCGTGACCCTTATAGTTTGGCAATTTAGTTGATCACCTAAAGAAGTCACTTATTCAGCGCCGCCCCAAGTTAATGCTGCCACTTACGACTGGCAGACGAGTGATTTTATTATTAGTTTTCAACGTACTTTCAGCCTGTATTGTCGAATTTTTTGTCGCGTATGGTTTAGTTACTATGTACGCTGACTCCCGGTCTATTACCAGAAAAGTTCAATACCAATACGGCGGGGTTCCAAATGCATTTTGTTTAAAAAAATCTGATAAACATGTAACGATTTATTTTCTCCATTACAAAGCATTTACAATTGTTTACGGTTCATTACTTGTTGAAAGATCTCCTTTTGGAAACGATTTAATGACTGGATCCGTCTATTGATGGAATTTAATCACATAAATTTTTGGTTGTCGATTGTCACTTTCTTTTTCCTTCATACGCCGCATCGAAATACAAGTCAATTAAACAAACAACTGAAAGCGTAAGGTAGAACGCATGGAATTTTAATTGCCATCTTCCGTATATATTAATCTCTGGCGATTGGATTCATAATTGGGGATTCCGAAGTAATTAGCGGACGGAATTGACCTATACTCCTAGTGAGGATGTACATTTACATTCTTCCTTTCTTATAGTAAATACCGCGATTTGCATTTCGTATGTTTTGAGTGTACCTTCTTTAGGTCGGCTGTAATTTGTTGTACTGCAATTTCCATCGACAATTGTTGCTTCATCTACGATGAGCCCTTAGGTATGTAAATTAATTCATGAAAGAAGAGGGGTTACCTTTGATTTCTTTTAGGGTTCAAATTTTAGTTCCAGTTTAACTTCAATTTCAAGCTTCGACGCGTCTTACGTACGATTCTATTGGACGTAATCTTAGATTAAGCTCAGCATCGTCTGCGGGTGCCAACGCCCTTGACTTATACTTCCAACTACTGATAACAAGCGGCTATTTTGTTGTGAAATCTCATAAGGGACAACTACCGTAACCCTTTAGCGTCTTAGTTGATAACTATTTTGTCCCTTCAAGCTAATATACGATTACATTTGAAAGGTTCCACCCTGTATATACATCTTACGACGATACATACATTATTGAGAGTTGGCAACCATGCCTGCACCATATAGAAAAGCACGAACGGTTACGTTTGGCATCTTGCCTTGAATGGCGGTCATGAACGCGTCGCTCCATAAATGTTTGTTGTTATTTTGTGTTATTTAATGCAAGTGGTAATCTTTGCATTTCTTTATATCGTATTTGTGTTTTGTGTCCCATATTTTATTTTTTGTGCGTGTTTGAATCTTTGTTTTTGAATTTACTGGATTTAACCGCAATGCAGAATCACATATGTGGTACCGTTATGCTATTGTTTGTAATTGTTTACGTTTTTGGTGTAATGCTTGCTTAATTTATGTTTACTGATGTTGATTACTTGGTCTTGTCCCTGAAGTAACATTTATGTAAGTTTTGATAATTTTATTTTAATATGTGGAAATTACCGGTTCGTTTGATGTATGTACTGACTTGTTGTTTGTTGCTAACAATTTCCTCCGTGAATGAAGCAGTCACGGGGGTGGTAAAAACTGTAACCATTTGAAGTACACCTAATTCCGTGATTGTCTTTGACATCCAACTGTAGGTTCGAAACCCCGAAACCAGGGGCGGGCTACCCATCTTGCAGGAGCGGGATTACGCTAATCAAAGCTCTTCAGTTTAGATAAATGAGTTATGATTCGTAATTTTCATATATTTCGTTTTTAGTTAAATTTGCCTACAAGGCCATGTAATTTTCCATCTTGCTTTTAATAAAAGGACTTTATTGCACCAAAGATGAGTAACATCCTGTGTAGTTCATTTCACCCTTTCTTAGAATCTTGGTACCTGCTTATACCTGACCCATAATCCCCTAAACTTGTTTTTAATCTATATGTTACCTCTTGAAGTTTACCTGCTACTTTTTGTGATGTTATAATTTTGTTACGCATTCACATCATTACAAACAATTAATTGTACAACACAATTTAATATTAATTTGACGTCTGGTTTTTTTATTGGTAAGTTCTTTTTTTTTCCAGCCCATTTCTATTTTTATTCGGTGAACTACCATTTTCAAAGTTTATTTTTGCAATGTAATTTATTTTGGACTTAAATTTCCGAGCTTTTACAATCATAATAATTACGATCATTATTAAACAAACTTTTCACAATTTGAGTGTGAAGTTAGCGTAAAACCTGAGGGTTAAGTACACTACACATTTAAGTAATTTGTGAATCGGTTTAAAACGCGGATGTTGTTTTTAAGGTAGTGCTTTGCTGAGTTCATATGAACCTGCCAGAACATGTAATAATTTAAAAAAAAAGGAGCATTTAATTGGGGAATAAGGCACCTAATTATGCAATATGTTTGATTGTGTTCTGCCTTGTTAACGACTATCGCATTGCAATTTTAATTAATAGAATTGGGCACAAATTCTTCATGATTGCATTCAAATCCTCTGTTTCTGCATACATATACGGCCGTAAGTCTCAGTTTATCGTAATTGGATAAACTCGCATTAGAAAACTTCAAATCGTTTGATTTGCATGATTAGTCCGATGCATTTTACTTTAAGCTCAACAGAAGAAATCATCGATCGAAATGATAACGAATAAAAACGGCGTCGGTGATATAATTCTCTTTGGTGGCGCTCGTTATTTTTACTGTAGTAATTCACTTTGTACCGTTAATAATTTGTAAACCTTTAATAAAAGCTAGGAGAATCAAACGAAACAAGAAAAGCGGAAACAGTTAAATAGGCGTCTTTATCAAACTGTTGGCATTTATGCCGCTCGATTAAAGGCCGGGCAAAATTTCCGTTCAATTTAGTTTCTTGTTGCGTCTTTGAATAGCCTCACTGCGGCCTCGTTTCTGACACTAAGTTTTGAACTTACAAGAACTCTCTCGTGGGAGGTGTTGAGCTTAACAGGGAATCGCTATCGATTACCAATTTCTTTTGATATTTTTCAGAGCTTGCTAAAGTTAACAACTCATTTTAATGCGGCACACGTAGCGTGCCTTTGCTTCTACTTTTTTTCGATTCAACGTTGTGTTAATATAATTAAAGGAACATTTTTAATTCTACCTTCCCTTTTTTGTATGGAAAGAAACTTTTATGGGATTACCGTTTTAGAAGCAAAAAAAAGCTTTACGTGCTTTAGTTGATTACTTAATTGAATCTGGATTTGTAGCAAGTACCGGTACAATTATTGGTTCTTACTTATAGGTAGGATAGTAAAAGGACTGCTAATCAATAGCGAATTTGCGACATTTATTTTTTCTGTCAATAAGGGTTTCTTTTGAGCCAAAGCTATAAAGACTACAATTCAAATATGTGAAGTTAAAAGAAGAAACGTAGACGAATATTTAAAAAGAAATAGAATTAGAACAGTAAACCAAGTTTTTGAGTAAGGAAGAATTTGATGACGAAGTAGAAGATGAAGATATTGGTCAATAAAGTATTCAAGGAGTATATACTACAAGATTTTTGAAGCAGATACTGATCAGAGAGAAGAATAATCCAGCAATAATAATAATAATAATAATAAGACTACAAATGAGTCACGAAGACAAAGGTGAAGAAAATTTGGAAAAGTTTAAAAAATAATGAAGATTTGAGGAACAAGTTGAATATGGAATTGAAATTGGAAAAAAAAAGAAATATGTATAATATTGTGAAGTACACCTCGAATATTATTTATAATTATACAATTATTAATTAATAAATTATAATATTATAAGCAGAGCTGGGCAAAATACTTTCAAAAAGTATTTGAATACTAAATAGTAAATACTTTACACAAATCAAAGGTATTTGAATACTAAATACTTGTACGTCCAGCACAAGCGAATACTAGATACAGATAGGTACATTGAAAAGTATTCAAATAGAATGTGAGCTGTGGAATCCATAATTTCAAACAGTTCCAAGATGGAGCTACTAGTTCAAAAGTTACAGCCCTTTGAATTTTCTTTCAAAATTGGTTTCTAGTCTATAACTTTTGGTTGAGAAGTCTAATCGAAAAAGTGCGAATTGTTTTGGATTCTACGCACCAAAATTAATAAGAAAAAGTGTTTTCCCGAGAAATTTTGGTGTAGTCAATTTTTGGTAAAAAAGGAAGGTTATACACTGCCTTTTTTTGAGCCTCGAAAAAAAATTGTCTCAGATCGACCGGAAAAAAAAAATTTCTTATAGAATGTGCGCTGTAGAATCCATAATTTCAAACAGTTCGAAGATTGGGCTACTCGTTCCAAAGTTACAGCCCTTTGAATTTTCTTTCGAAATTGGTTTCTAGTCTATAACTTTTGATTGAGAAGTCTAATCGAAAAAGTGCGGATTGTTTTGGATTCTACGCACCAAAATTAATAAGAAAAAGTGTTTTCCCGAGAAATTTTGGTGCAGTCGATTTTTGGTAAAAAAGAAAGGTTATACACTGCCTTTTTTTGAGCCCCGAAAAAAAAATTGTCTCAGATCGACCCGGAAAAAAAATTTTCTTATAGAATGTGGCCTGTAGAATCCATAATTTCCAACAGTTCCAAGATTGGGCTACTAGTTCAAAAGTTACAGCCCTTTGAATTTTCTTTCGAAATTGGTTTCTAGTCTATAACTTTTGAATGAGAAGTCTAATCGAAAAAGTGCGAATTGTTTTGGATTCTACGCCCCAAAATTAATAAGAAAAGTGTTTTCCCGAGAAATTTTTTTGTAGTCGATTTTTGGTAAAAAAGGAAGGTTATACACTGCCTTTTTTTGAGGCCCGAAAAAAAAATTGTCTCAGATCGACCCGGAAAAAAAATTCTTATAGAATGTGACCTGTAGAATCCATAATTTCAAACAGTTCCAAGATGGAGCTACTAGTTAAAAAGTTACAGCCCTTTGAATTTTTTTTCGAAATTGGTTTTTTGTCCATAACTTTTTATTGGGAGGTCTAATCGAAGAAGTACGAATCGTTTTGGATTCTACGCACCAAAAAGTGTTTTCCCGAGAAATTTTGGTGTAGTCGATTTTTGGTAAAAAAGGAAGGTTAAGTATTCAAATACTATGCGAAGTATTCGAATACTTTACGAAGTATCCAAATACTTTGCGAAGTATTCGAATACTAAATATTTGTGAAAGTATTTGAGTTACAAATACAAATACTGCTTCCATAAAAGTATTTAATTACAAAGTATTTGAATACTTTAAAGGATTTGAATACTAAAATCGAATACTGCCCTGCAGCTCTGACTATAAGTCGGTTTTGTTCAAATAGGCGCACATCCTTTACTAGGTCTCGAATTAATCGTGCCACCCATCAATTTAAAAGGAGAAGTTTCCAAAATGGAGCGTACTATAGGAACTTATCTAGTTTGTGATTGATAGATTGTTGTCTCTCGCGAGACAACGAATTAGCCCTCGTTATCATTAGCTGCAGGCACGTTTGAAAGGAAATGTGATATCGATTGTAACCATTTTTGGAAGATACATACACCCAAATCGGGTAAATGTTGAAACATTTCTGACTATATTAACAGATAGCACGCAAAGTAACTCGGATTTGTTAGCGTGACATGAATTTTAACGACGACACCAATAAACCATAAAGAGCTATTTACCATAGCATTTACGCGAAACGGTGATTATGTAATTTGGACATTAACTACTTATACTTACATAACTTGGAACGATAATAAAAAAGCACGGAGCGGATAAACCCGAATAACAAACGAGAAAAAAATGTTCAGTATAAAGCCATATTGAAAATCTACAAATAGGGTAAATAGACCGTTAAGGGATAGTTTCCGTATCATTTAGTTTAGCGGTAACCTCCACACATCAGTGGACTTTTCGGGTTAAACTGCCGCCATCAAAATAATTGCCTTTAAAATTATATATACGGCATCTTGGAGAGGCTTTTTTTAAGTGCGACGCGTGCATTAATCAGCGCAGAATTTTGCATGGTGAAAATGGCATTATTTCCTTCAATTCAAATAGTAACTTTGTTGCTTGGGGAGAAAAAGAAGGGTCGTAAAAGTTCGAAAGTTCTTACTTTTTAAGAAGTAAATAGAGTAATTTTTCATCGCGATGAACTTTTCAGATCGAGCTTTCACGCGTTTAGTTCTTTCGTATTGAATGAAATATTATGTAGGACTTTTCGGACGTTTTTATGGTTTGCACAACGTGGACATAAAAATTTATGTCTGTACCAATATCTGTGTGTCAATTATACTTGAAATGCAGGGCGTAATTAGAAAATCAATCGCAATTTTACTCCTCCTGTTGCGTTAAGTGGTCATATAGGTAGATGAAGTGGTAATTGTGTCGCACATAAAGTGAGTTAGTGCTGCATTTCCTATCAAGAAGTAATTATTATAGCTCTCTTCCCATTTGAGAGCTTCAGTGTACGACGCACAGAGAACTACCTGGAAGGTATTATTGCAATTTAGCTCACTTCAGCTGAAAATGGAAGTTCTGGTGTGTTTCATGCAAGAGCAAGGGTGATATTCCCTAACTATACAATACAGTCTGCAAAAAAAACCTCTTGAAGATTTTTTTTCGATAGGTTTATGCCACTGACGTAGAATTCGACCGCCATCTGCTTGCGGTGTTCAATTTTTTCAGTTCAACTAACGCGATTTTTACGGTGTAATTTATATCGAGCAGCCCAAATATTCCCAAAACTTTTTAACATTGGAAATGTTTATGGTTTCGTATATGGGTACAAAGTTATGAGTTTCGTGCTAGGCGAAACGACAACGGTGTCGCATCAAGTGACGATTGTACAGTACTGACCGTGATGGATAGGTGAAGCAAAAGTGGCTAATAGTGCTAAATTGTTTAGTATTACGAGCATGTTACGACTCATATTATTCAGAAAGCTGACATCTGATCCGATTAAAGGAGTCATTTGTGTCTACATATGGCGTTATACGGTTTTTATTTCCAACTATTCGGATGGTTGTATGTATAGCGAAATCAGAGAATTTAAGTATTAAGCAACGAGAAGAGTTATTTTGTACTGCAACGATTTTTCTCCGGCAAAATAGTCACTTTTCCATACCATCTAGAATTGATCCTTTCGAGGCAATGTCAAATTTACTTCTTAGAAGATCTGTCAAGTTGTATCTATTTGATGTGGGTATAAAACAGATGCGGTATTCGCTAACAGGGTCTAAGTCTTTTTGCCGGAACTTTTCAAAATAATCCTCCTGGTCAAAAACAAATTTTGTTTCCAAGAGAAACCTGAACTTTCCTCTAAAAGTCAATGTGTGAAGGTCGCTGAAGACATATCTCCTAAAAAGCATTACAATTTGTAACGGGGACGTAGGCCACGAGTTTCGAACGCAAACTAGAAGGCAGGCTTCGGAAAAGCGCTTTTTAACGGAGCAGAAACCGTAAAAGCCGTATCAACATCGCCCAAAAGCTTTGTTTTGCCAAAACATACCATAAACAGAGGCTATTATTTTGGGGTGATGCATATTCTTCTAAAAAGGCCAAGGTAATAGATTGAAAACTATATAGTTGTTTTGCACTACAATAACGCATCATCTCACAAGGGTATAATTGTGACGAAGGTCTGACCAACTACGCAAATATCATTGATCAACCACCGTATTTTCAGAATATGCCTCCAATTGACTTTGTTCTCTCTCCAAGAACTAAATCAGCACTTTGAGGTCTCCAATTTGAGTTGATAAAAGAGGACAAAATAAAATAAAATAAACAGTACCGAAGTCAATGTGAGAAATTGCGCGTAAACAATAATTCTTTGATGGAAGATGTAAGGAAGGACTTCCCGGAAGAGGAGTGGACGCTAGAGGTGCTGGGTAGGTTGGGGAAAGGACTGGGATGTGGCAGTGTATGTCGGGGAGGACCACGCAATGAAAGGAGAGACGGCTATCGAAGCTAAGACGAAACTGCCCGCACTCGATGAGTGAGAATACTAGGGCATGGGGAGAATATACCCACATCGCCAAGAGAACGTGCATACCCAAAAAGGATAAACAGATCAAAGCGTTCATTGGAGAGCTAGTCGCCCAGAACGGTATAGACCCGCGACGGATAGTACAGGGTAAGTCAACGATTGCGCGGAGTAACAATGCCTTGAAGATAAGATTTTTCGAGTGCTTTTGTATTATGATATGGTTGAATATTCTCCACATTTGAAAATATTTGGAATTATACAGGATGTGCCCACAAAGTAAGGCGCCCAAATGGTACATTTTTTAAATAGAACCCTCTGTATTTGAATGCATTTTTGAATTCTACGTGTAATTGTACGTTTTTTTAATAATATGGTTTATATCCGAAAAGCTAGTAGTTTTAAAGATAATTCGATTTCTAAGAAAAATTGGGCATTTGCAAGCGTCAGTATATTGTCAAAATTTACACTCAATTGATTCCAGGTTTTATATCTTTTATTCTGGGTTAAGTGAAAGTCAAATAAATACATCTACTATGAAACATTAAAAATATAGCTTACAGGGTGTTTTTTTTTGGTAGGTCTAAAGTTACAAAACTTCATATTAAAAAATCACACTTTTTTTAAATGGAACACCCTGTATACTTTTCTGTCATCTTTTAGCTCTTCCAAAAACCTTCAACTTTTGATAATAATGTCCTATACCTATTTCTGATAGTTTTCGAAACATCTTAGTTTTCCTGGTTTTTATATTGTAATCTTAAATAAGTTATATGTAATTTACATAATAGTGAGGTGGCATGCAAAAAAAGGCAATTTTTATCTGCCTCGTTCAAAGCTAAAATCATATTTATTAATTCATTTTTATAATAATTCATTTAAGTCTATAAAAACTGGAGAATAAATTTGATAGTAAAAACATAAACAAATATCTTGGTTGTTCTACTTTTTATATTTTAATCTGAAATAAGTTCTAATTTACATAATAACGAGGTGAATATGAAAAAAAATGAAACTAATATCACTGAGTGGATGACATTCGGAGTTAAATTAGATTTGCTTTGTAGTCAATTTTTTTTACTTATTCTCAAGTTTTTTGACTTAAAATAAATTGTTTGAAAAATAAATTAATAGATACGATTTTCGTTTTGGACGCGATAGATAAAAATTGCCTTTTTTTTTGCATGTCCACCTCACTATCATCTAAATTATATACCTAACTTATTTAACATTAGAATATAAAACCCAGGAAAATCAAGATATTTCGAAAATATCAAAGATAGGTATAGGAGATTATTATCAAAAGTCGAAGGTTAAAAGATGAAAAAAAATATACAGGGTGTTCCATTTAAAAAGTGAGATTTTTTAATATGAAGTTTTGCAACTTTGGACCTACCAAAAAAACACTCTGTAAGGTATATTTTTAATGTTTTATAGTAGATGTATTTATTTAACTTTTAATTAACCCAGGATAAAAGATATAATACCTGAAATCAAAATTTAAGTAATAACTTTGACAATATACTGACGCTTGCAAATGCCCAATTTTTCTTAAAAATCGAATTATCTTTAAAACTACTAGTTTTTCGGATATTAACCATATAATAAAAAAGACGTAGAATTACACGTAAAATTCAAAAATGCATTCAAATGCAGGGAGTTCTATTTTAAAAAATGTACCATTTGGGCGCCCTACTTTGTGGGCGCACCCTATATAATTCCAAATATTTTTAAAATGTGGAAAATATTAAACCATATCATAATACAAAAGCACTCTATCGAAAAATCTTATCTTCAAGGCATTAAGTTACTCCGCGCAATCGTTGACTCACTCTGTACAAGGGATGATCAATGTGATAGGGGACCCAGCTGAGATATGGAAGACAAAGGCAGAGGCGGACATAGATCCCGCACTGAGAGGGCTAAACGTAAAATGGACACTGAAAGATTGCAAAAAATTATAGCGCAAAACCTCGCTGGCCATCACCGCGATGGTCCATCCCAGTTATTGGTAAAATTGGTATTCAACCATGTACTTAGATGACTGGCACGATGAGGATGTTGATAATACATTTCTATAATTTGAGCAAGTGGAACATCATCAAGGAGTTCTGATAAATCATTGTTTATGAAATGCACAAGTTTGAATTTAGGGCACCCTCGAA
This sequence comes from Photinus pyralis, assembly GCF_008802855.1. NCBI lineage: Eukaryota > Metazoa > Arthropoda > Insecta > Coleoptera > Lampyridae > Photinus > Photinus pyralis. Next base: position 15,643,831 of record NW_022170663.1, on the reverse strand, counting down.
GAAAATGCACCAAACTATGTGATCAAAAATATTTTAGAAGTTAGAAGTATGGCGACGGTAATTGTGTACAATTTTGCTCAAAGACTTTTTTCGGTACCTTTACGGTAAAGGAATTATGATCCGAGGGGTCTTAGATGCTACACCCTGTATTCTTTCCCTCATTCGGTTCCATGTGCCACGCTCTTCGTCTCGTAATGTACATCAGTTCAGTTGTGATAAGGCCAATACAAACTTACTTTGTAAATGACCAATTATGGTAAGTAATTTTAACACTTGCTCAGTATCTGATATTAAAAGTTTTATTATCATTTAATTTGGTTTTTAGTAGGTTAGCGGTTATGGTATTAGTATATTTAGTTATTGTGCTTTCTTAGATTATTATTAATATTTGTCCTGTGATTGGAATTTAATTCTGTTGGGCAATAAATAGAATTATTATTATAAGGCACTAATTAGACCTCTCCGAACAAACAAGGAATGAAACAACTAAAACTCAGCCAAAACTGAAAACAATGGCAATCAGAGTACTCAAACGAAAAGTGGATAGAATTTGAAACGAAAAAGGTAACAGAGTAAGTTCAAAAAAAGAACTCAAAAATAGAATGAGACCGGGGAAATGAAATGAGGTAAAGAATGTATTTAAGAAAAAACCGCGGGTCGACAAACTACCTATGGCATAAGAAGATGGAAAAGAAGAAAGAGAGAAGGGAGTTACAGTTCCAATCTTGTTTGGTCTTGGTTTTGGAATACAAACGTTTTGTGTTTCTTTTGCTACAAGAGCAAGGAAAACAAGACAAGAATATGAAGGAACTCAATGATCAAATTAAATACCACTCCAAATTCAGGAAATATAAAGGTTTCCTTTATGCCGATTAAAATGTAGTAAATAGTACTGATTCGTTTTAAATGTGCTATACTATATATTTTGATGTAATTAAGATTATAGTATAAAGAATGACCCGACTACAAAAATACCTATCAAGAAATAGAGTAACAGCAACGAACATTATATTGACTTGTTCTATTAGGAATGGTGTCCGAAATGTCAATATTTTTAAACGATTTACGAAAAAAACTGCACCGTCGTCCTTTACAATTAACATTGAACGAGTGGAGCTTTCGGTTGATGATACTCGACGCCACCATTCGACCTTTTATCAGCTATTCCAGTCAAGCAAACTTCAACGATTGTGACACGGATAATGGTAAGACCTTAAAATTTTCGTGGACGGAAACTAATTAAAGTTAAGTGTAAAAGAAATAAATCTACTAGGCGGAAGTAACAGGATGGAAATTTTAATTTGCCCACCCCTTTAGATCAAAGTCGGTATATTACACTAGAAACGTTCCACGCTCATAATATAAGTAAATGTAAAACAAAATACAAGTTTAAACTGGAAATCTTAAAAGCTACTTGTTGCATTCTCGCGGTTGAAAGAGTTCAACATGGTTGTTCAAAACAGAACTTCTGATATTGTGAACATTTCGCATAAAATTACATAAAATCGCGTAGGTGCTTATGCAAATAAACTAAAACGGTCAAAGTGAGATGCATTCATCCGAAAGTCTCCCGCATCCGAAATAATCACGTCTTTCTCCTTAGCGAGTTAATACATTGAAGCATAAAGAGGATTTTCAGGAAATATATTCATAAATTTTCCAATTACGATCCACTTACTGGTTTAAGAATTCTAGAAAAATTAAATAAAAAGGAATTTTCAAATAGAAAACTTTTGAAAGTATACAATGTATTCAACGCGGGCGCTTATGAAATATAACGTCAGGAGCTTTGGTAGGTTTACCAAATTAGATTACGTATTCCACGGGGAGCAAAATAAGACTGTCGTTTGTACTCGTCCCGTTATTGTAGAGGCGGCTTTTCTCTTAGTAATAAAGATAACGAGGTGTCTTCATTCTCTTTAAGAACCTAGATGTTGTTTTATATTATAAGAATTATAGTTACTTTGGAGCATTGAGGAGATTACGACCTCCCACTGCAATTAAGATCTTCTTTTTATTACAATTTAATCTCACTTTTAGACGCTTTTCAAATAATAACTAACGTGTAATACACTAGATCTTATAATCGATAAGAATTAGGTACCTCCATTTCATAGAATTCTTCTATTTGGTTATTAACGAATTAAAAATCATCTTATAATCCAAGGCAAAATCGCGAAAACACCTGTTTTCGGTTTTATGTTTGCTCATTAAAATTCATGGCAGCTTTCAAAAGCTCCCCATTTTTATTTTCGTTTTGAAGCGATTGCGGCTTTAAATTTTCAGCATCCACCGCAACAATTTGCTACACCGTCTATAAATTATTAACCCTTCGGTAAGAACACATAACATTAATTAATTTGCCTTAAACCTCGCAATGGCAGTTTGATCTTCCCATACTTTATTTCTGCTTTTCGGAGTAGGGTCATTTATAATTAACGTACAGGTCGTTCAAGTTACGCTACCCCATTGTATTGTAACATTTAAAAGCAATTTGCTCAATAGACATGGAGAATAATTGAAGTGGTCATGGTGCATGTTGAAACATGCTTTTTGAGTATGACAAACGCGATTGATTTCTCCATAATGCTCATAGGATGCTAGAGCATTGAGCGGATACTCTGGTCTTTAAGACCGTGCTGTACACACATAGGAAAAAACTGAATGAGCACATTACATATAAACATATTTAATCTACATTATATACAAGGCCATGAGAAATTTTCAGTCGTCATTATGACAGAAACACAAGATATTGTCGTGCAGTGGCAAATCCGTTTAGCGTACCAAAGTGTCAGATCAGTAAGATTTCCTAGTAGAAGTGGTTTAAGAAAGGAGGAATGTGCAAGGATTCGCAATTACACGAAATAAGCGTCGTGAGTTTAAGTAAGTTATCAAATTTCTCAATTTTTAATTTCTTCCTCTTATGGCCTCCAGGATCTCAGCGACATATTCTTCCTGGATTTTCGTCTTCATTGTAAACATCTTCTTTTTAAAATTGTTGTCTCTTCTTTATTAAAATAACTTTCTGTTAAATCCTCCCACTAATTACAACTACCCACCCCTGCAATTTTATTAATCCTCTAAAAATCCAGATTTAATTTAAATGACCAAAACACACGCTTCAACATGAGATAAATTTTTACAAATACTATGCAAATATTTGTAGATATATACAAATAGATAACAGAACAAACATATATACAAATTAACAATCGAATTTAATGAAATTGAAATTCAACGTATACAGGCTGACCCAGTTGCTATATTTTCAATTCAAAATTGATGCTTTATGTTTTTTATTATTTTTTTTTTTTATTGTCGGAACTCTTTGTAACATTTATCAAGAACATCTTGAGGGGGGGGGGTAAATTAATAATCGGGGGGAATATTAATTGGGGGGGGGGGCTAACTTTACATGGGCTGGGTCAACCTCACGGGCGTTTTCACTACAGAAGGGAGAAACCATCACATCAAAATGAGACTTACGCCGCTGTTTCCATTACTTTCTCTAATATTGCTTATGGACCATTTTGAAGCGACGATCCTTTCACTTTACTTTAAAGAGTCTTCAAAGCACTACCGTAACCGCATGAGGTAATAGGCGAAGTGCCAGGGCCGTAGTCAGAGGCTCCGAGTGAGGGGGGTGTATGCAATAAAAAATGTCGACTTCAATAAAAATTCAAAATAATACACCGTATAACATTAAACGACGGCATTTTAACGCTGCCCATTGTGACCCTATTTTTTCCAAATGTATACTGTCTGCTATATCTTTTTCTGATTACTTAGAACCAATAAGGCAGTTAGCCAATTATCCGCCATAGAGGAACGCAAATGATTTTTAATTAAACTATATAATAAATACCAAAGTAATAATAATAATTATTATTTTATTATTTGTCATTATACAGAGTGCCCTTTTTTCGCAACTGTCATGGATATGGATTCTATTTTATTTCTATTTGCACGAAAACCGAGTCGAAGTGGGACGTTTAGAAGACTTTTACAGAGGAATTTGATAAATATGGCCAGAATGGCATAGAACTTTTTTTTGCGTTAGAGTCGCTAAATTTCATCTTATGAACTTTCATCAGAGTTATTTTTCTCTGACGTGCCATAGCTTTTAATTTACTACTTTGATTTTACCAAAATACCTTATTATTCAATTTTCACGACAGTGCTTTAGAAATTGCAGCCAAACTCATTTACGGATTTGCTTTGGTAGTTTACATTTATAATCAAGATAATTAATAAAAATGTCGTTTTAAATGTAGTAAAGCGTTCTTTTGGCAAGATTTTATTATATATTATTATTAAGTTAAAAGTAGTAATCTATCCAAAACCGATTTTTGTCTAAAAGACACTCTCGTGACAATTGAATAATTAAGTGTTATATTTAAAATGTAATATAGAAATCCATAGTAAATTCTTTATTAAAAAAATCTAAAAATTCAATGTGACCCCTACGTTCAAAACAAATTCAAAAAATAATGTCATAGTCTAAATCGCCCATTTCTGAAGTATAATAAATAAATAAATAAATAGGTATACTCGTTTTTTTTTAAATACAGAATTATTAAAACGCAGAATTCAGTTTTTTTAATTATTGAAACTAAAAGAGATATCCCACAAGTGGTTTCAATGATTGATTCACATTTTAAATTTAACTTTACCCCAATTTGACTATTAGTTTTCAACATAAGAGATCCCATCGTCAGGCGCTAAAAATGACCACCCTGTATACTTATCTACCATCTATCCCTATCGCAACTTTTAAACCCATGCAAACATAACGGCTAGAAAAATTTGCGGAACATTTTTAAGCGACCTTTAACCATGAAAGGTAATGGATCTACATCCTCGTAATAGCAATGAGAGTAACAACCAATATTTCTTCATTTTGCGTGGAAGGGGCGGCTACAAAACGGTTTTCCGGCTTACCGGCGCATTTTACGCAATTTTTTTCCAATATTAATTTAATTAATTTCATTTGAATAGCGATTTGCCGAGTGCCGACTAACTGAAGTTTTGCCGACTATGGTCACGCGTTAGGGGGGGGTGTGTGACACCCCCCCATACCCCCCCGTCAATCCGGCCCTGAGGCGAACGGTAGCTTTTGGGTTTTTATGTCATTGGTGAAGTTGAACAAAGCGTTCACAAAACATCTTTGCCTTTACTAGACCTATTCCGAGATAGTCGCATTCAGCTCTGGAAACCTGACCTTTTCCGTTCTACACTTAAGTTTAAATTATTAACTAATCATTAAACAAAAGTATTTATTTATTTTGGATGTCACGTCACATGAGTTGCGTTGTCGAACATCGGAGTTTATTTTGTTCGTAGTTTGTTGCATTCTCTATCCGCCAACCGGAAGAACGTAAATCCACAAACCCGGTTTTTGGGCTTACGGATGCCTAGTCTAGAGTTCAAGTAGATATAATAGATGCGCACGAAGTTCCTAAAGCTCGTCTTTCTAATAATGTAATTTCACCGGATAAACAATGAATCATTCCACCCCCTCATGTTTCTATGGTTAATTATAAATAAGTTTCCAGCGCAACACGGATAATGAATGTTTCACTTTTTTGAATAAATCGAGTAGCTGCGCCGTCGTGTTAATTACTAATTATTCAGCAATTACGTAATTGAAGCGAATTCTCTCCGTCATTATTTTATTTCAAACCGTGCACTCAAGATCGCTTCCTCCCTTTTGTCTCGCCGCAATCCACGGAAATGAATTGAAACGACGTTTCGAATCATTTCTGTGAACATATCTGCTCGCGGGATAGGGTAATTTTTAATTGCACTTGGCGGATTTCGAAGTACAATAAGGTTTTGGAGCAACAAGTTCTTGATAAAAATGAATCTCCACTTGTCTACCATCGTTTAGCGCATTACGAGCGCTATTATATCCCCAATCCCATAATACTAATATAATTGATTTTTTAAATTAAAAAGGTAAATACATCGAGTGGAAAATCCCGACCAATTCATTTACGTGATCTGCCAAATTTTTCAATTTCGACGAGATTTGGAGAGTAATGATAATTGGTTTTCGGGCATTAGTGTTTAACCTACTCCTATCGAAACTTGTGCACTCGCAATAACCAAAATCGGTTTTTCTGTTGCCATTCCGAGATAAACGAACTTTGTGCAGTAATTCTCCACGTTGCGCTAGACGTTTGTATTTGTTCATCCGTTCGAAAATGTATGCCACTCAACTATCACGATTAGGCTAATTACATTTAGCAATGTAGGAGGACGGTAATCCCAATTTTGTGTTGTATTGTTATTTACCCTCGTTAACATTTGTATTTTCCACTGGATACAATGTCAAATTAAATGACAGCACTCAAGTGAGATTAAACTAGAATCGGAGGTAACTAATATATACCAGGAACTTCTCTAGCAAATTAATATTAAACTGGTTGCATGCGACACAATATTGATATATATGTGTAATGCGCCACAGTCGTTAAATACGACTGCTGAAATGAGAGTCTGTACATTCTCGGTATGACAAAGCTTTGTTCTGGTTTTGCAGGAAAGATGTAAAACAAATAGGCAAGCATTCATGTCAACATTAATAACATTTATGCGCTATTTGCGTACTTTTTTTCGTAGTAGATCCAGAAAGTGTTATTGCTTTGTTTCCGCTTTATCATAACCCTAAAACGGCCCACACACTATGCATTCTGTCGTACGACAAGTTGCACTGCAGATTGGACAAACAATCTGTGCAACCAATTGGTTAGTAGTTTACCCACAGACACGAACGATGTGAACATCAATCACTCGTTGCAACTGGTAATTTAGGGAACCACTTTCATTCGTGTGGTGTCATGACTATTTCGAAAAAAAAAAATAGCGGCGGTCATTCTGTTGGATGATCACTGGAAAGTAAATAAGAAAAAAAGAAAATGGTGCAAGTCATTCGATTTTACATCCCACAAACATGTTTGTTCCCGGTATATTTCAATAAATTCAGTCCAAAATGAGTGATTATTATCCATTTTCAATATTTTGAGGAGTACCTAATAATAACAGCAACCTATACTACACATAAACTTTAAAATAATACTTAGATTGCTTCAACGCGTCGACACGATTCAAGACAGGCCCACAAACTATGCAATATGTCGTATATCAGACGTAGTTGTACAACCAATTTTTAACCAGCTAAACTTCCATACGATCCAACCGTGTCGTTCGACTAATTACTCTTTGGTTCTAGGTAATTTGTTTATCTTAGTTGGTATTTAAGTTGGTAATTCCCCCTTTTTCTAGTGTAATTTTAAAATTTTCACATAACCTGTCTTACAAAAAACACCACGTTGTTAGACGTTTCTTCCTGTTATCTGTGGTCCGCTTTGGGGCCTCCCTTGTAATTTAATTATGTTATAAAAAGGTTTGTTTGTTGTCCTTCAGACACAACAACCTGAAAAATGTTTGAAATTTAAATGTGTCGTCTTAAAACAATCAATTTTTTATATCACTTTTTCCTCTTGGTAAGTTTCACTCATGATTGAGTTAAGTTCTAATTTTAATGTTTTTTAGCTATCACTCATGTAATGATAAAACTTTTATGTAACACTTGATAATGGAACGAGGTTCGTTCCGAAACATGTCGTGTTTTTCATCTAAAACTACCTGTCAACTTTAAATTGTCATTAAATTTTGGATGCGTGGGGAGATTTAGTGTTTTACCATTCCTGATCAAGCTACCCCATTGTGAGCTATACCAACCAATTTCATCATGTCATTTATTGTAAAATGTTATATTAGGAAACCGTTTTTAGCGCATTTCCACAAAAATAAAAAAAAATGCGCTATTGTGGCCACTTTGTCCGTCCGTCCGTCCGCCCGTCCGTCCGCTCGATTTGCGACGCTACTAGTTCTTTATCTTAAGAGCTATTGTTCTACTTTTTTCGCTATTGGGTTCGTTATGGTGTCGAGTCTTGTACCAAGGAAGGAATTTTTTCTGTACCGCTTACAAAAAAAGTTATTGTAAAAAAAACAAAAAAACCGTTTTTTACATGTTCCATAATTTTACACTTTTGCCGTTTATTAACGATCCTAGAGATCGTTTATAATTTTGCATTGCTATCTGTCGTCTGCTGTTGGTCTGTCCGTCTGTTCCTTTGTCTGTCTGTCCATCTATCTGTCCGTGTGAACGATAACTTTGTTTAGAAATGTTCGATCGCTTTTACATCTCCGTTAGTTATGAACTGAATTGCATGAAATTCAATATGGGCATAGCTTTAGCCATATAATACGCAATGCCAAAAGTTGAATCAAATCGATTCAAAATTCACAGTGTCCTTTTCGCATCTCGACCATTTATAAACCGAATTGCAAACTTTTTTACTTACAAGAGTATTTGAATGAAATTTGATACATAGGCACTTGGGATAAAAGAAAATCAAACGCCAATTTTAAAATTTGGTTTTGCGCATGCGCAGTTCCAACTTTCTTATTTAGAAAAGCATTGAAATGAAATTCTTCTTATAAACTGAAATTGAAGTAGCACGTCAAAAATGGATTGCCCATGTGCAACGCTATCTTTCATATTTGTGGCCGGATTTTTACGATTTTAACAGAAGTTGCATCTTACAAATGGGAAATGAATGCAAGTGGAAATGCGCTTTATGTAAATCGTTTACGATTACCTACTTTTTAACTTGTTAGTAATTTGGTCTGTCTTTATGTTGAATTCGCTGTTCTAAATATAATACTTTTTGATAGAATTTGATTTGTTTTATAGCAGACATTCCATGGCATCACAGATTATTGAAAACGATGGAGGTTTTATTTTTCCAATTTCCCGTCTTTATTATGCAAAAAATTGAAAACTAATACAGTTAATTGACGTAAACAATTTTTTTCCACAAAAAAACCTTAATACATTTTTGCTCTAAAATAATTTGGGGAGCCAATAATCCATTGTTATGAATTTTACATTGAAATCCCTATGGTGCGTTACACAAGTCACCACCCTGTATATGTGGCATAGTATATGATTTTAGGTTTTGAGATTTTGTTCAAAATTCGCCTCTGGGTGATTGTGACAAGTTGCAAAGATGGCGATTTCTTCTATAGATCGTATCATCTAAAAAAGGAATCTGGAGTGTAACTTCCCTCTTGACAACCCTCAATGAATGAGCGAAGATGTTTATAAGCGCATAGACGTTTACAAGTTGAATCTTCCAGTTTACAGGGTGGTTCACCGAAAATGTCAAATTTCGTCTTAATTTTCCCTAGCTTAAACGGTTGGAAATGGACGGTTCCCGTTCGCACCTTCTATGGGCACTTCTTTCGGAGAACCTGAATCTGTTTTCAGAATTTCCATAGCACGCGAGGGGTAGAAGCTACAGTCTACTACTTTCTCATTTCTAATGGGAGCCATATTGGATTTTTACGGAATAAGAGAGGACAAAAGAGAAAAATAATGACGTGTCACACTTTATACTTAATACATAAATTTACAAGAAAAATTTTAAAATTTTACAATCATTTGTCAACAAAACACCTACGGCTAATTAGATCTTACTGAATCAACTTTACTATAACGGCGATGCATTCAAACAGTAGTTATAGTAGGCTCTGATTCAAATGAATTTATTTTTTTGTCCTCTATCTCATTCCGTAAAAAACCAATGTCCATAATGAATAAGAAAGTAGAGCCTATACCTTCTACCTACATCTAGCGTGCTATGGATATTCTGAAAACAGTTCAGATTCTCCGAAAAAAGATGCCAAAGGCGCTAACGGGAGCCGTCCTAGGATAAATGAAAACGAAATTTGACATTTTCAGTTTTTCGGTGATATCTCAGTTATTTTCAAACATGTTTCAAAAATTTCAAAATAGTCTTTTTAATCACAAAAAGGGGCAACTTTGTGTATCTGCCACCGTTACGGAGATCCCAATGGTAGGCAACGAATTTGAACCACTCTGTACAATATTAAGGAAGTTGTGTAGATCCATTGCAATGTACAGTGGAAAAATTCAAAATTATCCGAAGGCCTAAAAACATGCCGACTTCATTTTTTATTTCTGATCTGCAAAGTACAATAATAATAGAAACACCCGTGTGACCTCAATTTTTATTTGCGAGTAAAATAAACCCAAAATAAGTTATTGAAAAGCTGTGTTTTTAGTCCGAATTTGAAACACTTCAATCTAAATACGTCACAAACCTACAACCAATCACGTAGAAGTGAGCCAGCAACCTTGTGCGAGGGTCTGACGTTTGTCGGATTTAACGTTTTAAGAGGAATGTTTAACTGCATCTAACGTTAAAGTGAACGACAAGTGACAAGTGCCTGTGACAGATGACGCAATTTACAAATGACATTCTCCTGCAAGATTCCCAAGTCGTATGTCACTTGAATGGTTCTAGCAGCTCATTGGTCGGGTTTATTACGTCACAGAGCCCGCCACAATCATCTCGTTTTGAATAAACCCCTAATACCGCACATGTTCATCATTTTTTTCTAATCAGCCACTATTTTTAAATACACTTTTACGGTCCAAAAAATTGTTTTATGGTTTCAGGTACACGCTTATTAGTTATTAAATTAGAACTACAGAATTCAACTATACTGTAAACTTGAAGAATTATGTTCCTTGGCACAATAGTGCATTAAACATTATTGTAATGTATTTTATGTAAAGCAATAAAATCATTCGCTTTTGAAAAAAAATCTAGATCTTTATCATATTATCTAGATTACCTTGCTATTACGGTCGTCGATTTTATCCTAATCAAATTCTTCATAATCTTTTAATAAATTATTTGAATAATATTATACGTTTTTTATTTTAACGTCATGAAATCATACACCTTTATTAGGTATGATCTAGTCCAGATAAAAACAATCTTTGCTCTACACGTTTCAAAAATCTCTCCCAGATTTAAAACAATTCAACACACTTTTGGATGCTTAGAAGTATTGCTCATTATATAATCGGTATTTGGGTAACTCCAGAATTTCTGCATGTACGTTAGTGCGTTATTATTGTACAAGATTATTTCGCTTATATTTGCTGTCAGTTACACAAGCGCTCTTGTTATTACCGTAATAGATCTATTGATAAATGCTTTATATATGTATTTATAGGGTATTCTGAAAAGCTTTATGTTTACAATTCAAGCGTTTATAGTGTGTTTATATTTGCAGTTTATGTAGTTCGTGGTAGGTACTTTATTACGGGCATTATTATTTTACATGCGTTACGTTCTCGTTCTCTATGTTAAATATTTTGACGTGTTTGTAGTGATCTAACCCGCAATTGTGCTAACACTGTTAAATCGTTGTTCAGATTCTAGCAATGGTTTCTTGCGAATAATTTTCGAGAGAGCGCCATCTACAATTTCTAAGGAGAGTTCAAACGGAATCGCCAAGTCTGAGAAACTATACCCATTTCCGGCCGGAACGTTTAATAAATGAAGATAAATCGGATCATGAAGTCACTCAACTTCAGTTGTTGATGTCTTTTAGGGAATTATGATCAATGCCAAGTGTTTGCAAGCCTCGGTACTTCATTTGAGGGAAGATCAATTCCTATACCGAAAAATTAATTAAAAAACATTTTTTCCGTAAGGGTACATTCTGTACGATCTCTTTCCATAAGTGAGGACTCAATGCAAAGTAATTGAGCAGTATCATTCTTGGGAACTGATTATTCGGAAATATTTATAAAACTCCCCTATCTACGTTACAAACGTTCGGATGTGCACTCAAAGTTTGAAAACTTATTTTCTGATCACGTTGCTTGTCTAAGATTTATTAAAAGAATCTGGAAAGCTATAAATCGTAATAACATAAACTTCAAAATTGCTTTCTATTTAGTTTCTTTACGGGAAATGCAATTATTGTAGCAAGCACAACCCTCTATTAGATGAGGTTTTTTTGTTGTTCCCGTTACAGCTCACAATTTGGAATATATAAGGAAGGAGTTAGCTACCCGAAATAGTAGAGTTCCTACTTTTTAAATAGTGTTAGGGGTGTGCAAATTTGTTTTTCTTACATCGAGGCAAGCCACAAATAGCGACATTTATAAGGTATTGCACGGACTGCGATGCTAATTAAATTCTCTCGAAGGATTTTGGTAAGCAAATTTCCGAATATGGCTTAGTTGGATAGTGAAGCTAATTAAATGTACGGGTAACTAAACGAGAATTTGTCGCATACTTCCCTAATATGGATTAAATTATCTTCAAGAGGATTCATTTATAAACTTTTTCCACATAACATATCACGTATGGTGATAAGAAACCTATTTAACCCCAACTACTTTAATAAAATTTAGATACGACAGTTATGTAGGCTAGCACTAGAGTACGATGAAATAAACCACGTATTGTCATATCTCCAGTTAATTCCTTTTTTAAGATGATTTGCTCTCTGTCCAGGCGAAAATCTGCTTTACCTTGATAATGTGATATGACAATTCGTTTTCTCAACTGTTTTATATCACCTTCGATTTTGTTGCTTAAAACGCCGAATTCTTTGCGCCTTTGTCGGCACGTAGACCAATGGAAAAATGCAGCAATAAACTAGTATATTAAAACATTAGTGTATAATGGTGTGTTACAACGACCATCATAATCGCACACTATAACCGAATGTTTTATGCTATTTACACAAAATATCAAAGTATGCTCGTTTTTTCGAAACAATTCAACTTTTGCTCGAAAATCTAAAAGATGGAAGCGTCATCATCAAAAACTAAATTAGTGAACAGCGAAAAAAGATCTGAATTAAACTGCTTACAAAAAGGAATTTGAAAAAGTGACTTCGTGGTTAAGACAAAAAAAGTGGAAACTGTTCTACTTGCTTACTTTTGGACCAAGTACTAAGAAACCTTCTCATTTTGCTCATATGTATTCCATTTTCTTTGCGGTGCACTTTTTCAAAGCTGAAATGTATGCTGCGGATAAAAAAATAACGCAGGGGCCCAAAATTGATAGCCTTCATAAAAAATCGTTCCATTGGTTATGTACCAGAAAAACCGTAAATATTTTCAAAGGAGCAGTTGATGAAACGTATTTGCTTTTGAAGGTACGATTTCAATATGTCAAAGCTGCTGACATTAAATTAATATGTTTGTAGGTGGTTGCCATTTTTGGCCTGTTTGGGGCTTGCAGAAGAGTAGAATTTGTAACGAAGCATTATTATTGATTACGGTTTATTACTTGTTGAAAGATCCCCGTAACATTTAAAGCAATTTGATAGATGGCTCCATCTATTGTTGGAATTTAACGACGCAAATGTCGATTTTTCTCGTCCCTTTTTTTGTAAGTCGTATCGAGATACACTTTGTTTACACAAACAGCTGATAGCGCGAGTAGAACGGATGGAATTTTAATTGCCATCATCCATATTGATCTCTGGCGATTGGATTCATAATTTGGGGATTCCGAAGGACTTAGTGGACGGAATTTACCTATGCATCGAGTGAGGATATACATTTCTCTTTATCGTAAGTACCGCGATTTGCATTTTGTTTACTTACAGTGTATCTTTTTAGCGCATTTCCACAAAAATAAGAAAAAATGCCCTAGTTTGGCCACTTTGTCCGTCCGTCCGTCCGTTCCATAATTTTACACTTTTGCCGTTTATTAACGATCCTAGAAATCGTTTATAATTTTGTATTGCTGTCTGTCGTCTGTCTGTTGGTCTGTCCGTCTGTTCCTTTGTCTGTCTGTCCCTCTATCTGTCCGTGTGAACGATAACTTTGTTTAGAAATGTCCGATCGCTTTGACATCTCCGTTAGTTATAGGCGCTTGGAATAAAGGAAAACGCCAGTTTCAAAATTTGGTTTTGCGCTTGCACAGGGCCAACTTTCTTATTTAGAAAGGCATTAAAATGAAATTCTTCTTATAAACAGAAATTGAAGTAGCACGTCAAAAATGGATTGCACATGTGCAACGCTATCTTTCATGTTTGTGGCCGGATTTTTACGATTTTAACAGAAGTTGCATCTTACAAATGGGAAATGAATCCACGTGGAAATGCGCTTTCTGTAAATCGTTTACGATTACTTTTTGCTTGTTAAACGTAACTGTGCTCGGATTTAAAATGGGCATCGTCCTTTAAAGTACATATAAAACATCTAGTTACCTTATTGGTAATAGTTTGAAAACAGGTGGCTAGCTCTCTAACCAAATACAGAAACTTGTAACCAGACCCCGCTATGGACTTAAATTTTTCTCAGTGTCTTAGGTGTCAAGTGTTAGGAAGTATACAAGATCATTTTCAAATTTTTTCAAAGGATTCTTAATGAATATGGCGATCTATATTTTGTGAATTATTGGCTTCCGGATGGAAAATGGAATCCGCCTCATCTACACGCCGCCATATTGACTCCAAACGAACCGGAAAGTAAAGAACGTGAATATATTCAATCCAAAAAGGCTACAAATTGTCCAAAAACCAATAAAGACTAAAGCAGGAGACATGGATAGGTAAATAAACAAGGTATTGCATTGTACCGTATGGGTGGCACTCCCTAGGCACAGACGTTTTCAGGTTGCATCAACAGCCGTCTGTGTGGCCTAACGGCGTCGTGATATAACTGCAGGGACCGCCAGCTTTGCATGCCCTCCGAAGCATGGTAGTCAGGAGGTGTTCCGAAGAAGTCTTCAGTCGAAGAAGAAGAAAAAGAATATGGAGGGAGAGAATACTAAAAAGAAGAAGAAATTGAATGAGAAAACTTCTTATTCTAAGACTAAAAATAGACCGTGGAGTAGACCTACTGGGGAAACCACGTTAAAAAAAGCACGTCAAGTACACTAGAACTTTAGTAAATTTTGGAATCGCTTTTTCTTCTCAGAAATACTGAATCTTAGGGGAAAAAGTTTAAGAACAATTTTTGTAGATAATTGCATAATGTGCCATTATTGTGTGAGCTATTTTTCTCGTAAAACTAACCGTTTCGCTAAAAAATCTAAAAACTCCGTTTTTGCTAAATTTGACCTTGTATAAAATTTTTTGCACACACGGGATCGATGGGGAATTTTTACAATTTCACGGACGGAGAATGAAGTACCTAACCATAGTGTGGAACGGAAGAACTGTGAAAAGGCAGATGTCCCCTGTAATGCGGATGTTACTATAATTGAAACTTGTAATTATAGTGAGAACTGTTGTACAACAATTTGCTGCTATACGGTTGAAAATTATTTCGTGTATATGACGGAAATATAGCGTTAAATTTTTAATCAATCAACAAGTACACCTTTGTCATTCATATAGCACGCTTTTTCCACTGTACATAGATTTTTGTTCCATTTTACCTACATACATTACATCCAATGGACAAATATGTACGTCTTATGTACTTACGTACAATTGTGTACGATCACAAACTATCATTCTATTACGTACATGGTACGCCGGTAATTTCGGCCAACTAGTAATTATTGTGCACGTGACTATGAAATGCATGTTTATGAATTTGACGGATGTGATATTGTAGCGAATTCGAAAAAACTCTACTATGTATGTCCAGAAAAGTACGTATTATGGCCGTGAACAAGAGTAAGTACTTAATAGTACGTCTAATGTACGTACGGCAAAGTTCGTACCAATCTTGTACCAAGTAGTGCAAAAATAACGTTCCATGTATGTGAAATGTACGTACATGTATCGTAAGTGTACGTGAAATGTGCCCAGCGCTGTACGTACTATGTATTTGCAATGTACGTATTTGTGTTCTTTGGGTCAATGTAATTTGGATATTTGAAATCCCTTTGCACTTTGAGTTTGAGTTTTTACAAAAACAAAACAAAACAAAAACTGCAACAATATATTCAAGTGTGGAACGGGTTTTACAGCAAGGCCGTTTTTTATCAGCCTTATTACCTTATACTAATTACAAGTGAAAGTTTACAAAAGCTGATTGGCCTAAAGTACCTCCTTCACCATTATTTGTAAACGTCATTGGTATTTTTGTTTTATTTTTCAATGTTCAATGACCACAAACGCGAATACAGAGAGAAGGGCAGACGAGTAGGGAAAAGAAGAGAATTAAATGAATATTGTACAATGAGTAAACCCCAAAGTTCAAAGGAGAGTGGGCATGAGGTCGAAAACAGGCCGAGATGGGCACAAAGAAGAGAGAGAGAGAGAAGATGGGAGCTTCATTCTACTAGCCTACTATTGGATGCTTGTCTTTCCTGAAGCGGAAAACGCATCCAGACAGTTTTAGCGACAGTTGCGATTAATGAACGACTGAAAATCAATTGGGACTTGTACTTGAACTGCTTCAGAAGCCTTACATGTATAGAGGCAATGATTTATTCTTAAACTTGTAATCCGCTGTTACGTAGATATATTGTTATGCGACCATAAAACTATAATAAAAGTGAATTGGTCTGGCAAGAGGTTTAATACGTTCATCGAGTGACATTCGGTCCAATTCCTAGCATGATTTATTAACCGAAAAATGTAGTAAAAGTGGATGTCGTAACTTATGTAGGATTTAATCAATAGTTCCCGAAGCTTACACTGTTTCAACCCCTATTGAAAATGAATTAATCATCGGCGAATGAAAAGTGGATTAAGTTGAAACGTAGTTTGCAAAGTTTAATATGCAAGTCATTTCCCATTAGGGTTACAATATCTTAAATATTTCGGCGCTTGAATCATTTCCGATGGCTGACTCAACGTTCCGTTTTCCCACAAACGTGTTTGCGTGTGAGGGTCCGCACGCCAGATATTCATTAAAGGGCTTTACCATGCGTTGGGAACGTGCTCGAACATAATGCGTTAAGTCTTGTACTCACCCGAATGCTTGGATGGGGGGCTGTAGTATGATGGTGCGACGCAGGCCTCCGTTGGGCTCACTGGGGCTCCACCAGTTGCGGTTGATTCATCCCAATAATCTCTATTCGCAGCTTGATACTTGTTGCTCTGTTTCTTTACCATGTAGCAGCGCGGCATGGTGTTGGAGTTATTGATTTAGTATTAGCAGTTTGTATGAGTGAAGCTTTAAAGAGAGTATATTGCTTGCGATATTTATTGACGAGCCGTATAATGGAATGTGGTGGCAGGTGGTTGCTGTCGCGTAGGAGGAACAAGTGGTGATGGCGGCCGAGTGATGTCGGTATAGGTGGGTCCGTGCAACAAGTAGTAGCAACACGATGCCGGCTTATCCAACAGGTAAACAACTTGTCGTGTTTGCATCCGATATTCACTTCAAACAGTTCAGTTCCAAAAGGTAAAGCCACCTTCAAAATTTGGTAAGCATCGTAAAGGCAAAACGGGAAGAACTCGTTCCTATGCACATGCACCACTGGGATATACATAAAACTCACTTAAATGCCTAAATTTGGACGGTTTGTTAACATTTTCTGGTTTGAATAAATTGGCAAAATTCTGAAAATTGTGTTCCCCTTCCCTTTGACTTCTCTCTCAGTGTTTACGGAATGTGTTGCGTTATCCTTTGGCAGGAGTTTTATCACTAATTGCACGAGTTGGTAATTTATTAATCAACATTGTTCACTATTACTCACTGACACTCACGAACCCTTGATATATGTGTAAGAGAAGCGGACGCACCACTCCCTGGTAGCAAGTGCTCGCGTCGCGACGCCAGGCACGGGCGGGGTGACGCTTTAAGCGCAGGCGTCCCTCCTCCGCGTGCAGGAATCGATCCGGGACCGACACCTGTTACCGAATTCATCAATTCCCCTTCCTATTTCTTTCTCTTTCGACAATAAAATGCAGCGTATGTATCCTGCATAGCATTACATACGCGCGTTCCCATTCCAACCCAGATGCATTATTGAAAGGATGGGGCGCAAATTCCGACTTTCACAAACATCCCTCACTCGACGCGCTGACATTTAAATGTAATATTACTTCACGAAATTTCACTAACGTCCAGTTTTTTAAAGTGGAATCCTGCGTCATCCTGCTAAAGTTTGAAGCACGCTATTATACGCTCTTAAGCTCATTGTACTACAAAGTTTCCGTAATATATCAGCTTATACGTCTAATCCAAAATGTCGTATTTCAAAAACAAAGTTACCCTTAGAAGTGTAGCCATTCTTTCGTATCCTTTTTTATTACACGCAGATTGAAAAAGATTTATTGCAAAATATAAACTTTTTCGCGTGTAACCCGACAGTTATCCGCTCATTGGCATTTTACAAGACAAACCCCATTAAAATTAAACTTGCATGTGGGAAGCAACAGAAATTAAATTCAGCATTTAAAATTCAGTTCGTGGTAATTTTCGGGCGAAGTTCCTCAAATTTGATTAATGATATAATAGTTGACCTAAATTTTATTAATGATCATATTTTATAACTACCAAAATTATGAACTATATAGCGATAGTTAATTAGTTTATGGCATGACTGCAGGTTTTGTAAGACGCAGAGGTTGAGCAAACACTTCATTGGACGGAAAGATTAGGAGCGTTAGATGTTATGAAAACTGCTTTTAGAAAACCGTATCTAAAATGAAATTAAATTTTTCGAAAGGTTGATTTCTATGGTTGGCACGAGGGTAGGCATCAACGTTATCAGTGAATTAACTGTGCCGGTGATGGTATTGACACAATATGCACTTTTCCACGAGGATTATATCAACTTAGTATCATTTCAGCTGAACAGTTAAGGATTCAATGTTTCAAATAGTGAATCAACTGTGGTAAAACTAAAAGAGACCATGCTGCAGATGTGACGGTATCAGGGTCCTCATAGGACCTGAAGAACGAACTGTAGAGAAATAAAATGTAAATACAAAAAATGTGCAAAATTCCTGACGGAACAGCTTCCCAGCTCAAACCAAAAATCGTATTTTTGGAAGAGGGTCTTCAAAAAATGGTAAGTGAAGGAAAAAACGTGTCCCACAAAAGCTTATTATATTAGGATGTAGAGTAAGAAGATTCAATAAAAACTATAGATTTCTACTTGAAGAAATTAAGTTTTCCTACACTTGACCATTAACGGCCAGTTACTGAAAATGTGCGTAGCCAAGAATATTTTTATGTAAGGCATCCCCGCTAGTTGCCGCAATAATCGACTGTCTCAAGATAAATAAGACACCCTGCATATACGTTTAAAAACGGTTTTAAAGAGGTCTGAAGTGATAAATTCGATATTGGTAGTATGGTATACGTTTTTATGTAGACCGATTTTATACCTACGTTTAAAATACGATTTTTATTCATACATCTAACCATTGAGTTCACTTTCTACGTTGATAATACGTATATAAATAACCGTTTTTTAGCATTCGTTTTATAAACGTATATAACACCACTTTAATATACGCATATAAGTCGCATATCAATGAGAAATAATAAATGCATAATATTCTTACAAGAATACAGCAACATCCACCGGACATTTATGCGTATTATATGCGTAGGGTTTTAGTCTACAATAAACGCTTTTTATACGGAACTGGGTTGCTAGGGAAGTCAAATATAAGATTACGAAACTGGAAAGCGCAAAGTTTACCGCAACTCACAAAAGAAATGACCGCTAAACCCCAATTCGTTTGGCTTATGCAGTTGGATTTACACTCCAATAAATAATCCCCTGAAACTGATACCTTTTGTAGACAAAAATGCTTGTTTCAAAAGTATCGTATATAAATCGCTACTTATTATCGTTATGTTCCGAATTCTAGGTCTGTGTTGTAGTCGGACTTTCGTAGAATACGTTCTCTCATAACCGCCCCACGTTCTTGTGAGTCTACGCGCTCTTTTTGGCGCATTTTTTAAGATTTAAAAAAATGTGCCATTGTTTGCGTTTTGTCCGTTTGTCCGTCCGGATCAACTTCTACCGTTTCGAACTACTTCTAGGAGAATAGTCCTAGAATCCTGGAATTTTTGCAGTAGGTAGCCTATACCTTGAAGGGGTGCCAGACGGCCATCAAATTTCGCTGTCCAAACCCCCCCCCCCCCCTCACGAATTATTTCCTGAGATGCTGTTTTTGAAAGTCAAACGTGCATAACTTTTACATACGACAACCAATTGGTCTCAGATTTTGCACGCATGCCTCTAGTGGTGGCAAGTTTAACTTTAGACAACAAATTGAGCAAACTTAACTGCGCCGACGACGTAGCACAAAAGGACGGTAGCTATCAAAATTTGAAAATACATGTTTAAAAATAACTAAACGGTAGCGTCAATCGTCGCATTACTTAATAATAGATTAGATTCTAATATCGAAGTTGATTAATTATATGATCAAAACACTTAAAAGTGATAAAGATAACGGATTTGACACTCAAGTTTTGAAGTTAGAAACACGTGGATGAAATGAACAAAAAGTTTCAACATCTTCAGAAAAAGTTGCAGCGTCCCTTTAGGAGAACACCTGAATGTTCTAAATGGTAGGGTTTCTAAACTCATCAGTGCCATATCAATGCTTTATGGAGTATTCAAAGGCGAACCTATAAACAAGCTCCGCTATCTGCGAGGCTATCTCTATAGGGCAATCGCCGGCTACGCGTGTAGTGTGTGATTTACTCTTACCTGATAAGGTAATTGTACAACAATCGGCAATAAGAATAGACTCTGGGACCGGCGCAAACAACAACAATCTAGTAGTAGTCACCCTTGGATACTAGGTATTGGGGGTAGTCAAGGTAAAAAAAAATGCAAGGTGCTCATTATATATCGAATATAGTATATATCTCGGTAAATATCGACTGTATACAAAATTCTTCTAAGTTTATTTCCCATAATAAGGCAGCATTCAGTTGTTTTTATTTCAGAAAACAAAGGAATAACGATAAACAGATTGAATTTTTTTAAATAGCAATGCTTCACACAAAAAACAAATCATTTAAATGAAGAAAATTTTGCGTTGACCGAAGCACATATATGTTTGGGTAGGGCCAACTACATGTAGGTATATTTCAGTCTAAATGACAATATATTTAGGCTATGACGCGAATTTTTATTAACCCAGACACAAATCAAATTGATTTAACAATTAATTTGGTTTAAGTGAAAAACCTATTTTTTCTGCTACCCTTGGAATTTATTTGGTTTATATACATTGCGCCTAAATTGAAAGTATCGACGTGTTTGAATTAAAAACCATATTCTAGAATCTAGATCTAAATTTAAAAATATTTAAGCCAAATATATCATGCCTGACTAAACTAAACTTAAACATTGTTCAAGCCATACTTTGAATTGAAGCAACTATTAATTATTTAACCCAAAAGCTACATATTTCTTATTCGAAATGCGTACAGATGAGACTAAATAATATTTTGTTGACGCATATATACCATTTTTTGATTTAAATATTGTGCGAAGAGCAACCGAATCGAATTTTACGACAGGTTTTTATTGGAGGGGGAAATATTTATGCACCCATGCGATTGAAATGAATTAATTTCGTTCCAGAGATTTATTTAGTTACTTAGCCAAAGGCTCCTCTGTAGTCAATCCGCCATATTGGAAAAAATAGCTAAACGTTCTTATGAAATTCTGCTTTTGTAGTTGCAGTCTAATTCTCGATAGTGGATATTAGCGGTAGGTACGAGAAATCAAATGAAGGAAAACGAAACAATATCCCTCCTTAAAATTAATACAACAGAAAGTAGCAAAAAGCTTACCTTGCAGTGCAGTGGTGTAACGATTTATTTTTTCCGTTACGAAACATTACTATTGTTTACGGGTTACTACTTGTCGAAGAACCCCCGTAGCATTAGAAGCGATTTAATAGATGGCTCCATCTATTGATGGTAGTTAACCACGCAATGTTTCGCCTGAGATATGAAATGGTAAGAAGCCATTTTGCCAACTTTATTAGTATTTTCTTTTCAGACATTCGATATCTGACTGTTACGCCGACGTAATTTAATAATTGTCACTAACTTTATTCGTATTAATTGGTTTTTACGACCTCGCATTAACTTAGAGGTCTGTATGTTTGAGATTTTACGACGGGCGTTTTATGTAAAATTCGTAAAGGGCATTTCCTGCTGAACAATACCAGCCTAGCTCGAGGATGTTAAAACTACCAGTGTGATTCCGTGCGAATATATCAATTTAATTGGGCGCCATACATGTGTCAATCTTATCAGAGAGTTAACGACCACCTTGAAGCCATTGTATTGATTGTACCGACCATCTGAACACTTAGTTCCATTTAGTGCAGTCAGGGGACACATTCCGTTACTTCTGTGTGTTATAAGCATATCGTTGAATACGTCTTAAAGCGTACATTTTGCAGTGTAGTTTTATTAATCGCATTTCATGTTACTTTTGGAAACTGTTGTTATTGATACAGTCAGTTAGTTACCAATTGATCATTGTCGATTGGAGGTTTGGATAATTAGGGAATTTTCATTACACATTTAATTTC
>NW_022170663.1:15500418-15621375 GCF_008802855.1 Photinus pyralis | reverse complement strand
TATATATATATATATATATATATATATATCTATTATTGATATAAGTCGAGATCCGGATAATAGTAGGATAACCTGAGATCCCCCTTTAAAGTTAAAAATATTCGTGTATAATGGGTTGCCAATTACATGAAATATGTTCTTCTATCATTACCCCTATAGAGGGGAAAGAAATTCATACAATTAAAATTATCCATATAAAAAGCAGTTAGGATGAGATCAAAAAATAAATACACTTAAGTAGAGATCATATAGTGTATAAAATGACATTGGTGTATTAAGTAGAGATCATGCGGTGTTGTCAAATGTACTTGTTCTAAAAATAGATTTCGTTATCTTTTGCGAATACTTAACAGGTTGTTAGCCTTTCTGTGGGATTCCTTCGCGTATTCTTTCTTCGATAAAGCGTTAATATTATTTGGCACCCGGGGCTTGAAAATATTATAACATTTAATTAAATAATACCTAGTGTAATAGGTACTCTATTTTACATCGATGATAAATTAAAACGATTACCTATTTATTGAAGGAAAGAGTTCGCGTTGGAAATGATTTTTTTATTTTTCTAACAGCTGGTGGTTCATAAGTCTACATCTTTGAATTAAAGGACCCAATTCAAACTCACTTTCAAAGTACAATTGCCATTATAATTAATGTAATAATTTTTTGACATTATCTGAAATGCTTCAAAATTGATTATGCATAGGTATTCATCCTACAATCATCACCAAACCCAAAGAAATCATTATCAAATTGCTTTTTTATCTCTCTTCCTGTACATGGTGCATGGTTGGTAAAAAGCAATCACAAGAACTCTAAAGTTATTTGCCTATGATTACTTGTAAACCATTAGGTTGTTCAGTATTTCGTAAAGAAATCTGTAAAAAGTTCATTTTTGAAGAAAGATGCCTTGGTTAGTCAAACTGGTTCAAACCATGGAGGTGGCCATTTTGGTTCAAAAACATCTAATTCATCCTCCAATCATGTATAAACACCAAACCCAAAGAAATTATTATCAAATTACTTTCTTATCTCTCTTCCAGTATCGTATGGTGCCTGGTTGGGAAAAAGCAATCACAAGAACTCTAAAGTTATTTGCTTATGATTATATGTAAACCATTAGGTTGTTCAGTATTTCGTAACGAAATCTGCAAAAAGTTCATTTTTTAAGAGAGATGCCTTGGTTAGTCAAATTGGTTCAAACCATGGTGGTGGCCATTTTGGTTCAAAAACATCTAATTCATACTCCAATCATGTATAAACACCAAACCCAAAGAAATTATTATCAAATTGCTTTCTTATCTCTCTTCCAGTATCGTATGGTGCCTGGTAGGGAAAAAGCAATCACAAGAACTCTAAAGTTATTTGCTTATGATTATATGTAAACCATTAGGTTGTTCAGTATTTCATAACGAAATCTGTAAAAAGTTCATTTTTGAAGAAAGATGCTTTGGTTAGTCAAATTGGTTCAAATCATGGAGGTGGCCATTTTGGTTCAAAAACATCTAATTCATCCTACAATCATGTATAGACACCAAACCCACAGAAATCATTATCAAATTGCTTTCTTATCTCTCTTCCAGTACCGTATGCTGCCTGGTTGGTAAAAAGCAATCACAAGAACCCTAAAGTTATTTGCTTATGATTACATGTAAACCATTAGGTTGTTCAGTATTTCGTAACGAAATCTGCAAAAAAGTTCATTTTTTAAGAAAGATGCCTTGGTTAGTCAAATTGGTTCAAACC
Source organism: Photinus pyralis (assembly GCF_008802855.1). Lineage (NCBI taxonomy): Eukaryota > Metazoa > Arthropoda > Insecta > Coleoptera > Lampyridae > Photinus > Photinus pyralis. Next base: position 15,619,632 of record NW_022170663.1, on the reverse strand, counting down.
ATGGAGGTGGCCATTTTGGTTCAAAAACATCTAATTCATCCTACAATCATGTGTCAATACCAAATCCAAAGAACTCATTATCAAATTGCTTTCTTATCTCTCTTCTAGTACCTTATGGTGCATGGTTGGTAAAAAGCAATCACAAGAACTCTAAAGTTATTTGCTTATGATTACATGTAAACCATTAGGTTGTTCAGTATTTCGTAACGAAATCTGCAAAAAGTTAATTTTTTAAGAAAGATGCCTTGGTTAGTCAAATTGGTTCAAACCATGGAGGTGGCCATTTTGGTTCAAAAACATCTAATTCATCCTACAATCATGTGTAAATACCAAATCCAAAAAAACTCATTATCAAATTGCTTTCTTATCTCTCATCTAGTACCTTATGGTGCATGGTTGGTAAAAAGCAACCACAAGAACTCTAAAGTTATTTGCTTATGATTACATGTAAACCATTAGGTTGTTCAGTATTTCGTAACGAAATCTGCAAAAAGTTCATTTTTTAAGAAAGCTGCCTTGGTTAGTCAAATTGGTTCAAACCATGGAGGTGGCCATTTTGGTTCAAAAACATCTAATTCATCCTACAATCATGTATAAACACCAAATCCAAAGAAATTGCTTTCTTATCTCTCTTCCAGTATCGTATGGTGCGGTTGGTAAAAAGGAATCACAAGAACTCTAAAGTTATTTGCCTATGATTACATGTAAACCATTAGGTTGTTCAGTATTTCGTAATGAAATCTGTAAAAAGTTCATTTTTGAAGAAAGGTGCCTTGGTTAGTCAAATTGGTTCAAACCATGGAGGTGACCATTTTGGTTCAAAAACATCTAATTCATCCTACAATCATGTATAAACACCAAATCCAAAGAAATCATTATCAAATTGCTTTTTTATCTCTCTTCCAGTATCGTATGGTGCCTGGTTGGTAAAAAGCAATCACAAGAACTCTAAAGTTATTTGCTTATGATTGCCTGTAAACCATTAGGTTGTTCAGTATTTCGTAACGAAATCTGTAAAAAGTTCATTTTTGAAGAAAGATGCTTTGGTTAGTCAAATTGGTTCAAATCATGGAGGTGACAATTTCAGTTCAAAAACATCGAACTTGCAATCATGTGTAGGTAAACACCAAACCCGAAGAAATCAGAATAAAACAGCTTTGTACCTCTCTTCCACTACGCGTAGGATACCTAATTGGTAAAATCAATCATAAACAATTTACCAAATTTAGACAGCGCTGTAATATCTTTGGTTCTTTTCCCGATGAACTTGGTATAGAAATAACGTTTTTGACATCTTTTGATCAAAATACAGGTGGTCATCGAAAGTGTATCAAATTCCCTTATTGGGCACCGTGGTAGGTGTGTTCCTAGCTTATAGTTTCGATACCCTTAGAATCCATTATGACCCTCTTATTTTAATTATTAATTTATTAATTTAATGTGTTTATTAAAATATACTAAACGTTATTTTACATTTCTCCTCAATCCACCAGTTTAATCTCTTTAATACAAATCCGCCCTTATACCGTAACGTGGATTAGGAATAATACATACGAGGTAGCAGATAACAAATTATTTACGTTAAAGCGCACATAGTACAGCTACCTCTTTCATTATTTGCTATCGCACTTTAAAGCGAGAGTACCGCTTTACAATGTTGCCGTTTATTTGGATCTCACTTTATTTAAAATATAACGCATTATATATAACGTAAGCAGCGCCCCCTAAGATGATCACTCAAGAACTTCGCGTGTATAAATTTTGACAAAAACCTAAAAGTTGAGATCCGGGCGAAAATTGAAATTTAGCTTCCTGTATGATCGACCGAGCTAATAGACTCGATATACACAATAAAAAAGGCGAGATCCGAAAACGGATCTCGGGTTTACCAAATGGATCTCACCTTATCTGCAATATATGTGAAAATGATCTCACCTTAGCGCTTTTTAAATATATATATATATATATATATATATATATCTATTATTGATATAAGTCGAGATCCGGATAATAGTAGGATAACCTGAGATCCCCCTTTAAAGTTAAAAATATGCGTGTATAATGGGTTGCCAATGACATGAAATATGTTCTTCTATCATTACCCCTATAGAGGGGAAAGAAATTCATACAATTAAAATTATCCATATAAAAAGCAGTTAGGATGAGATCAAAAAATAAATACACTTAAGTAGAGATCATATAGTGTATAAAATGACATTGGTGTATTAAGTAGAGATCATGCGGTGTTGTCAAATGTACTTGTTCTAAAAATAGATTTCGTTATCTTTTGCGAATACTTAACAGGTTGTTAGCCTTCATGTGGGATTCCTTCGCGTATTCTTTCTTCGATAAAGCGTTAATATTATTTGGCACCCGGGGCTTGAAATATTATAACATTTAATTAAATAATACCTAGTGTAATAGGTACTCTATTTTACATCGATGATAAATTAAAACGATTACCTATTTATTGAAGGAAAGAGTTCCCGTTGGAAATGATTTTTTTTATTTTTCTAACAGCTGATAGTGGTTCATAAGTCTACATCTTTGAATTAAAGGACCCAATTCAAACTCACTTTCAAAGTACAATTGCCATTATAATTAATGTAATAAATTTTTGCCATTAACTGAAATGCTTCAAAATTGATTATGCATAAGTATTCATCCTACAATCATGAATAAACACCAAACCCAAAGAAATCATTATCAAATTGCTTTCTTATCTCTTTTCCAGTACCGTATGGCGCATGGTTGGTAAAAAGCAATCATAAGAACTCTAAAGTTATTTGCTTATGATCACATGTAAACCATTAGGTTGTTCAGTATTTCGTAAAGAAATCTGTGAAAAGTTCATTTTTGAAGAAAGATGCCTTGGTTAGTCAAACTGGTTCAAACCATGGAGGTGACCATTTTGGTTCAAAAACATCTAATTCATCCTCCAATCATGTATAAACACCAAACCCAAAGAAATCATTATTAAATTGCTTTCTTATCTCTCGTCCATTACCGTATGGTGCCTGGTTGGTAAAAAGCAATCACAAGGACTCTAAAGTTATTTGCTTATGATTACATGTAAACCATTAGGTTGTTCAGTATTTCGTAACGAAATCTGCAAAAGGTTCATTTTTGAAGAAAGATGCCTTGGTTAGTCAAACTGGTTCAAACCATGGAGGTGGCCATTTTGGTTCAAAAACATCTAATTCATCCTCCAATCATGTATAAACACCAAACCCAAAGAAATCATTATCAAATTGCTTTCTTATCTCTTTCCAGTACCGTATGGCCTGGTTGGTAAAAAGCAATCACAAGAACTCTAAAGTTATTTGCTTATGATTACATGTAAACCATTAGGTTGTTCAGTATTTCGTAAAGAAATCTGTGAAAAGTTCATTTTTGAAGAAAGATGCCTTGGTTAGTCAAACTGGTTCAAACCATGGAGGTGACCATTTTGGTTCAAAAACATCTAATTCATCCTCCAATCATGTATAAACACCAAACCCAAAGAAATCATTATTAAATTGCTTTCTTATCTCTCGTCCAGTACCGTATGGTGCCTGGTTGGTAAAAAGCAATCACAAGAACTCTAAAGTTATTTGCTTATGATTACATGTAAACCATTAGGTTGTTCAGTATTTCGTAAAGAAATCTGTGAAAAGTTCATTTTTGAAGAAAGATGCCTTGGTTAGTCAAATTGGTTCAAACCATGGAGGTGGCCATTTTGGTTAAAAAACATCTAATTCATCCTCCAATCATGTATAAACACCAAACCCAAAGAAATCATTATTAAATTGCTTTCTTATCTCTCGTCCAGTACCGTATGGTGCCTGGTTGGTAAAAAGCAATCACAAGGACTCTAAAGTTATTTGCTTATGATTACATGTAAACCATTAGGTTGTTCAGTATTTCGTAAAGAAATCTGTGGAAAGTTCATTTTTGAAGAAAGATGCCTTGGTTAGTCAAATTGGTTCAAACCATGGAGGTGGCCATTTTGGTTCAAAAACATCTAATTCATCCTCCAATCATGTATAAACACCAAACCCAAAGAAATCATTATCAAATTGCTTTCTTATCTCTCTTCCAGTATCGTATGGTGCCTGGTTGGTAAAAAGCAATCACAAGAATTCTAAAGTTATTTGCTTATGATTACATGTAAACCATTAGGTTGTTCAGTATTTCGTAACGAAATCTGCAAAAAGTTCATTTTTGAAGAAAGATGCCTGGGTTAGTCAAATTGGTTCAAATCATGGAGGTGACAATTTCGGTTCAAAAACATCTAATTCATCCTCCAATCATGTATAAACACCAAACCCAAAGAAATCATTATTAAATTGCTTTCTTATCTCTCGTCCAGTACCGTATGGTGCCTGGTTGGTAAAAAGCAATCACAAGAACTCTAAAGTTATTTGCTTATGATTACATGTAAACCATTAGGTTGTTCAGTATTTCGTAAAGAAATCTGTGAAAAGTTCATTTTTGAAGAAAGATGCCTTGGTTAGTCAAACTGGTTCAAACCATGGAGGTGACCATTTTGGTTCAAAAACATCTAATTCATCCTCCAATCATGTATAAACACCAAACCCAATCAAATTGCTTTCTTATCTCTCGTCCAGTACCGTATGGTGCATGGTTGGTAAAAAGCAATCACAAGAACTCTAAAGTTATTTGCTTATGATACATGTAAACCATTAGGTTGTTCAGTATTTCGTAAAGAAATCTGTAAAAAGTTCATTTTTGAAGAAAGATGCCTTGGTTAGTCAAACTGGTTCAAACCATGGAGGTGGCCATTTTGTTTCAAAAATATCTAATTCATCCTCCAATCATGTATAAACACCAAACCCAATCAAATTGCTTTCTTATCTCTCGTCCAGTACCGTATGGTGCATGGTTGGTAAAAAGCAATCACAAGAACTCTAAAGATATTTGCTTATGATTACATGTAAACCATTAGGTTGTTCAGTATTTCGTAACGAAATCTGCAAAAAGTTCATTTTTGAAGAAAGATGCCTTGGTTAGTCAAACTGGTTCAAACCATGGAGGTGGCCATTTTGGTTCAAAAACATCTAATTCATCCTACAATCATGTGTAAATACCAAATCTAAAGAACTCATTATCAAATTGCTTTCTTATCTCTCTTCTAGTACCTTATGGTGCATGGTTGGTAAAAAGCAATCACAAGAACTCTAAAGTTATTTGCTTATGATTACATGTAAACCATTAGGTTGCTCAGTATTTCGTAACGAAATCTGCAAAAAGTTCATTTTTTAAGACAGATGCCTGGGTTAGTCAAATTGGTTCAAATCATGGAGGTGACAATTTCGGTTCAAAAATATCGAACTTATCCGGCAATCATGTGTAAACACCAACCCCAAAGAAATCAGGATAAAACCAAAGCGGTGACAAAGCGTACCGCGTTAGGACCCAACTTGGACAAAACGTACCGCGTTTCGCCGTGGTCCAATCAGAACGGCCAATTTTTGCCGTATGGTTAATACGTGGTACGTTCTGCCTAAATGCGTACGGTACCTAATTGGTAAAATCAATCATAAACAATTTACCAAATTCTATTTTTAGACAGCGCTGTAATATCTTTGGTTCTTTTCCCGATGAGCTTGGTATAGAAATTTTGATTAAAATACAAGTGGTCATCGAAAGTGTACCAAATTCCCTTATTGGGCACCGTGGTAGGTGTGTTCCAGCTTATAGTTACGATACCCTTAGAATCCATTATGACCCTCTTATTAATTTAATGCGCTTACTAAAATATACTAAACGTTATTTTACATTTCTCCTCAATCCACCAGTTTAATCTCTTTAATACAAATCCGCCCTTGTAACGTAACGTGGATTAGGAATAATACATACGAGGTAGCAGATAACAAATTATTTACGTTAAAGCGCACATAGTACAGCTACCTCTTTCATTATTTGCTATCGCACTTTAAAGCGAGAGTACCGCTTTACAATGTTGCCGTTTATTTGGATCTCACTTTATTTAAAATATAACGCATTATATATAACGTAAGCAGCGCCCCCTAAGATGATCATTCAAGAACTTCGCGTGTATAAATTTTGACAAAAACCTAAAAGTTGAGATCCGGGCGAAAATTGAAATTTAGCTTCCTGTGTGATCGACCGAGCTAATAGACTCGATATACACAGTAAAAAAGGCGAGATCCGAAAACGGATCTCGGGTTTACCAAATGGATCTCACCTTATCTGCAATATATATGTGAAAATGATCTCACCTTAGCGCTTTTTAAATCTATATATATATATATATATATATATATATATATAACATATGAATAAAATCTTGTTTTAAATGTAGATATAAAATTCGTCTAGACAAAAACGTATACCGTACTACCAATACCGAATTTGTCAAAGCGTTTATAAAACGTTTTTTAAACGTAAGTGTGATTGCTGGGTTGTTTACGTTTATGATAATACCTTTTTCTTCCAAGCGCTGGAATAGTGCCTTAAGATGTTCTTTGTGCTATTCGTAAAGCTTCGACGAAATTAATATGCCGTCGATGTACGCGTAGCAGAATCTAAGGGTGGAATCAATAAGTCTTTGAAATGTTTGACTTTTTTACTTTAACCAATAACAACATTGAAATGGGCCTGCTTAGACAAGCTTTATGAACCCCTATTAATTTTAGAACTCCTACTTTCTAGAACGTCTAAGTGCCGAGATTTTAAACCCTTCAACGGTCGGAATTCACGCAAGCATTAGGAATATTGTTCTTGGCAAATACGCTGAAGACATGAAATAGACATTGTTTTAAATAAAACATTAAGCATAATCGTACCATTTGAAAAGCTCACTGTTTCAACCTAAGTAACGAATTCATAAGGTCTCGATCAACACTGTGCACAGACAAAAAAATTGAAACCGATTTTTGAACTTTTTCCATTTTTTCACTTGTAAAACGCTGTTTACGGCGTTCCAACATAACTCGACTACTAAATTTGGAGTAAAATTCGTATAGAATCCGATCCGATTTCTAAACACTCATTATAGAATTGAATCAATCTCGTGATGTTAGTTCATGCATAAAGTCCGTGATTTACCTAAAGGTAACCAGTTATATTGGCTGTTCATGTAATATACAATTTAAGTAATATTGTCTCAAGTAGGAAAAATATGGTTATGAATCCGAAATTTATTCTATTGTATCGATATTTATAACCATCAGATTTTCATTTGATTACAATATAACTACGTAGCTCCTTGTAGTGATTTTTACCATATTTGCTTGGTGAGGCGAGGACGATTCAATAAAATATGAGACGCCGATATGCATGTCAAATAAAATTTGTTTTTATTGGATTTTACAATTCTCCAATCACCGACGGTTTTAAGTGAAGGGTCCTTCACGAGTTTATTATTTCCAACTATAATATGAAAGCTGTTTTCATCAAATATTGATTCTATGATCTGCGTTTATGGCAACGTTCAATGCACATTTTGTAATATTATTAAAAACAGAAATTTGCTCTGAATGAGAGGAATACGGATTATAAGTCTGTAAAACGTAATCTCGCAATTCTGTTTTTAATAATAACGTCTCTTACAAGCGTCTACACATTGCTACTACATTGATTTTTCTTTATTTTTAGTTAAAACACGCAAGAATGTCATTATATGCACCTGTTAAGTGTAGATGTAGAGTTCTATTATTATTATACTGAAATACTCGCCATGGTAGATGTTTAAATCTGCCGCTAAAATGAAAGGTACTGTATTTTATCTTACATCGCTTTAAAGCAACAGAATGTCCACATCAATTACCACAAATTCATCAAACGAATAGTTGATCACACAAAATCAATACGTACTGAAACATTAAACATAAATCTACTTTATACAGGAGACTCTTGGAAAGCAATTGAAACTGAGGGACCAGAACACAGCCCTTAGTATATAAAATCACAGTTGTGGGATATGTTTCTTTTTAAAAAGAAAATCAATCACAAGTCAATTGGCTTGCAGGGTTTGTAATCCAATCTGCGGAGCGAGAGCGATTTGAGCGTTACCAGCGTTAATGCACGGCCCTCAATTAAATCAATGGCATGTCTCAGAGATTCTTCGTGCTAATTTCTATACAAGCTCTAGAAAATTATGCATGGTCAGTGATCGAGGCTCTCCAGTAAACTTTAAATTCCACTTACGAACGGGGGCAGGTCTAGTAGATTGATTTAAATTTTGATCACAATAATACACTACAGAAGGTTCAACTGAGGTTTCAAGAACATCAGCAAATCATCTACGTTTTAACTATACGTGCACATGCACAATAAGCTCACGCTTGGAGCCTCATCTTGGCTGGGAGCCTACAAAACTAACAAGAAATAATAAATTTCTGGGAAATATTGATTTGTGTTTACTGTACGTCGTGGAATTTATAAGCGTTGGTAAATGCTAGCGACAATCTCTGTTGTGGGATTCCAAAGTGATTGCGTCTAGGTGAAAGATACAGTGCCCTGTGCGACACAATAACCGTATCATGAATAATACTACCTATTGTATTACTCTGTCCGTTTGAAATATGAAAAGTTCTGAAAATGCACATAAACAACCGTCAGCGTCAGCTACAGTTTCACTTTAGTTGTTAAGCTTACAGATAGTGAATGAGTGGCGTGGTTAATTACCCATTACAATTTCGCAATGGTGTAATTATTATATTTGCGACAATGGTATTTTATTTATTTATTTATTTATTTATTTACGGTTGCCCATTATATAACAAAGAGAAAAAGAAAAAAAAACACATTAATACATATAAGAAAAATGAAACGTGGAGAGCAGTGCGTAAGTGAGACAAACAACTATGTGATATATAACTACAATAGATATAAAAGATAGAGATAATATATGAAGGGTTACGTATTGGAAAAACTAAATAAAAACTAAATAACTACTATGTAATTTATGTAACTTTACCATTTTTAAAAATCCGTAATTTTACAGCAAAACTATTTTACATAATTTACAAACACTTTCTGTAAATTAGCAGTAATTTACGTTTTTTTAAATATTCCATATACCTTATTTGAATTTTTTGAAAACAAAAACACTTGTTAATAAATTATATATTTTGATGTATTAAATAAAATAAACAAGCAGTAGGTATTTCGCCATCACGCGTTTATTTATATTTTAGTGCACATTCACTGTCAAAAAATAAAAAGTGCACTTTGCGCTCTTGATGTTTGTCGTCTGTCTGTCTGAGACACAAAGGCTCCAGAACTACACCACTTACAGACTTGGTATTGGTGTCATTCGATCAGAAATTAAAAATTATTTCATGTTTGGCATGAAATGTCCACAAGGGCTATTAAAATCGAAAAAACAAACTTGAAAGTGCACTCTTCGCCTCTTGCTCACAAGCGGCTTAACGAATTTTTTTTCATTTTAGCAGAGCTTAAATTGTTCTTTATTTCCATACATAACTACCCTCTTAGTCTTGATATAATTCTACTTGCTGCCGTCGGATTGCTGTACTATATCTACTGCCCTAAAAATTAGCCGTGTATGTAATTAAAATCTACCTAGTCGCTGTTGCAGATTCCAATTGTTTACGAGTAGATGCATTTTTGCAAGGTTAGTTTTATTTATTGTTAATAATTAAAGTAAATTGGTAAAATCTCCTGTCATAATAAATCACCATTTCTGACGAGGATATCAGAATAAAACTTAATTAATACGATTTTAGTGCCATAGAGTCATAGAATTTCAATAAATCTGCCAAATTCATGGATCCATTAATTACTTTACCTTACAAAATGTGCATAAAAAATTTTAGGTGTTATCTACCTATATGTCTATTTGTCAAATTTGAGAATTTAAATTAATAAGGAAATGTGCATTAAAAAACACCTATTTGTAAAAAAAATCATGTACAAAGGAAGTAGACTGGCGCCATTTTACGAATTCATTAATATCTATGAAGGTAGGGGCATTTGTTTGTGAAAGTTGGTAACATCACTTTTTATCCTAATTTGGGTATGCTGATTCCAAAAGATCATGTTACCACCTCGAATTCCGGCGTGTAAGTGGTCAAAATTAAAATTCAGAATGGCTACCGCAAGGGACAGCTGGCGTATAATAAATATTAGTATATCTCCTTTTGTGTGGCGGATCTACCAAAAATACGAGATTCTTTCAGAAAGAAGTAACATTTTAGTATTTAGTTTATCTTCTAAGTATATATTGTTTGAGTGGTTCTTTTATATGATTGATCACCGTGAAATCTCGGTTAAAACGAGTAGCAGTTGTGACCAAAAGTGAAAACTGGAAGTACCAAATAAAGCAGAACAATGCGTTTTATATAATAATTATTTCTGTACTTGCACAATATTTGAATATCGAGTAGATTAAAAAAAAGGTTAGAAATGGTTAACAAATTACACTTCAGAAATGTAATTTAATAGCGTCTCTGGTCTCTTTTTTTTCTTTCGAAAAATTCCCGTAAAAAATAAACGGAAATTACAGCGATGTGGGGGGTAGCAACAATAATACCAGTAGCCAAACACGGTAAGGAGCACTCCAACACCCACAACTACTGACCTGCAATCTAGGAAAAATGATAGAAAAAATGATTAATAACAGACTAACTTGATATATAGAAAACCTTCAGTGGTTCACAAGTGCTCTGGAAAAAATATCTCAAACAACTGCAACATCCTACAGAAAACGATCAAGCTAACGGATTGGTGTGACACAACCGGCTTCAAATTTTTGCCCAGTAAAGCCGAGTTCATGATCTTCTCCCAGAAAAAAAAACATCAACACAGAACATGAAAAATTGTACCTAAACGGTATAGAAATACGACAAGCTTCCACCCTCAAAATATATATTAACAAAGCACTTACCTGGAACAAACACATAACCGAACTTAAAAACATTCTCAAATCCATTAAATGGGAGGCCGAATCTCAAATTCTGAAAGCACTTATAAAGCAATAATTCGCTCAAAACTGGACTACGGCAGCACGATTTAACATTTCGATTCAAATCACCATCTAAAAAAACGCAGTTCAATCCAACTCTTTCAGGATCACACTTGGTGCCTTTAGGACTAGTCCCAGACTAAGCCTAATTGCCCAAGCAGGTGAAGTTCCACTAGAACTTAGAAGAACCCAATTGGCTATAAACTTCGAAGCATCCGCTCACATGATAATCCCTGAACTCTTCAAGACCCTACCTGATCTCTATAAAGTCCATCGAGATTAGAACATTCATAAACAAACATATATACAACCCTGAACTAAAAGACACTGCCCTCTATAATAGTCCACAATTTCTTGCTGTACCTTTCTGGTTAGTTTCTGACGACTGTCGGTGTTGCATTTTTTGAAATATGGTCTAAAGGTGCATATGAAAAGAATTTGCCGACGGATAGAGCGACAGACACACAGCAAAAATTATAAACGATCTCGAGGATCATTAATAAATCTAGTATAGTATTTCACGCAACGCTCCTACGTTTGTTAAAGATATCCCTGACATAAAGTGGTGAATAGATCTATTTCGAAAGCTGTTTAAAAACGTCGGAAAAACTAAAGAAGAACGTCCGCAAAGAAATTAGATATATATACTTTTTGGATTATCACGTGCCTTTGCGATAGTTTTTCGTGCTTTATAAATTCGACATTTTATTTGGTCATACGGAGCGTTGGAAAATGGAAAAAGTAAAGGAAGGGATGATGATTGCGATTTGTTCGAGTCGTAGGTGTAAAATATCGCATGAAGAACACAGGGCAACAAAGAAATACTTTTTAATGAGAAACTTGAGCTAGTTATGTAACGTAAGCGCTACTCGAAGACTGTGTATTTAGTAAGGGTTGTTTATTATATAGAGTATAAACCTGGATTGTTTTTTCGACATGTTGTTTTTTTCGTTTCGCTTACACGTCTCTGTGTTTACCGTATTTATATATCCAATAGAATTGTTTATCGTAGTCTCCATCTAGTACCTACTTAGTATGGTTCGTAATTAGCTCACGTCTGTCGCATTTCTACAATTACCTTAAGAAACAACAGGGATACAGTTGCGTTAAATTTAGAGAGAAATATCGAGTAATCTTGCAGTTTGTAGGAATTCGCCTTCTAAATCGTGGGGTTAAAGATAAACTATACCTTCCCTAGAATATATATTTATGTAGAAGGCTCTAGCAGGAGCGTTTGAATTAGAACCCTCGTAGCGTATGCTTATTATTTGATTTAATGGTGAAAATATCCGAACTCGATTCCCCTATTAAACTAACAATAATAGAGTTATTTTTGTAGCTACTATTTTTTGCAGGAACGTGTCGAGCCATTGAGATTGTCTATGTAACTTTTACTTTTTATAGAAATTAAGTTTTATTTGTGCTTGTCATGTTCGAGGGGTTTAACAGGATTATTTAAGACAAGTTTAAACAGTCATTATGCAAACATAAATGACGAAAGCGTAGAATTTTCCTCCCAATGATATTAATGTTAGGACCATGAAAAAATACCGGTAGGCACGAGATCCTTGCCCCATTCTCTTTCAAATGAGCCGCCTATCGTTGAATTCTATACGTACAGTTTATTGAAAAACAGTGGAGCGTATACAAATACAAACAAATTTTGAAATGGGCATTAGTTTTAATTTGTCCCCATGGTGGGACAACCAATGTTCTCATATGGTACACTGCCGTAAAGAGTTAAATCCAACCTTGTATATTTTTTTTACTTGTCAAGTGACTATTGCCGTATATGGATACCATTTTTATACCATTTTTACTGCACATAGTCAACTTTTGCATAAATAATCACGTCTACCCTGACACATGGAAAAAGCAATTGTTGTTCCTGTCCCTAAAATACGTAATCCCGCAATGTATACTGATCTACGACCAATCAGTAACTTATCTACCCTCTCCAACATCTTGGAACGCATCGTTGAGCAACAACTTTTGCTCCATGTTTAATACCAACTATGCAATCTGGTTTTAGACAAGGACATAGCTACACAACGGCATTATTAAACATAACTGATGGTATCCTTGGTGCATAGGACTATCTACCTGTTTGATCTTGATTATAGTAAAGCATTTGATTAACCACGAAATTCTGTTATCCCTCCTACATTGTCTTGGATTCACCGATAATGCAATTGAATTGATGAACTATTTTTTTAACCAAGTCCAGTGTGTTAAATATTCTCACAATGTACTTCGCAAAGTATTCGAATACTTCGCAAAGTATTCGAATACTTCGCAAAGTATTCGAATACTTCGCAAGATATTTGAATACTTTGAGAAGTATTCGAATACTTCGCATAGTATTTGAATACTTAACCTTCCTTTTTTTTTACCAAAATCGACTACTCCAAAATTTCTCGGGAAAACACTTTTGATCTAGTAGCCCAATCTTGGAACTGTTTGAAATTATGGATTCTACAGGTCACATTCTATAAGAAAATTTTTTTCCGGATCGATCTGAGACAATTTTTTTTCGGGCCTCAAAAAAAGGCCTTCCTTTTTTACCAAAAATTGACTGCACCAAAATTTCTCGGAAAAACACATTTTCTTATTAATTTTGGTGCGTAGAATCCAAAACAATTCGTACTTTTTCGATTAGATTTTTCAATCAAAACTTATAGACTAGAAACCAATTTCGAAAGAAAATTCAAAGGGCTGTAATTTTTGAACTAGTAGCCCAATCTTGGAACTGTTTGAAATTATGGATTCTACAGGCCACATTCTATAAGAAAATTTTTTTCCGGGTCGATCTGAGACAATTTTTTTGCGGGCCTCAAAAAAGGCAGTGTATAACCTTCCTTTTTTACCAAAAATCGACTACACCAAAATTTCTCGGGAAAACACTTTTTCTTATTAATTTTGGTGCGTAGAATCCAAAACAATTCGTACGTTTTCGATTAGACCTCTCAATAAAAAGTTATGGACAAAAAACAAATTTCGAAAAAAATTCAAAAGGCTGTAACTTTTGATCTAGTAGCCCAATCTTCAAACTGTTTGAAATTATGGACTCTCGATCGATCTCGATCTCAGACAATTTTTTTCCGGCCTCAAAAAAAGGCACTACTTTTAAGTTATTCAAATATTTGAGAACAATTTAGAAATGTGTAGGGAAAGTTTCCATTGTCACAAAATCAAATATAAAAATCCGATACATCTGAATACCGAACTCGATAGTCTACGTAACTTAAAAACAATAGGGACCTTTCTTATATCCTTAAAACCATGTGTAGATACCAATTTTCAAAGCGATCGCACGTTTCTAAACAAGTTATCATGCACACGGACAAACGGATGGTCAAAAATGGATCTGTTCCAAAATCGCTAGGATTAATTTCAGAAAGGCGTACGTATCATGTGCACGACGTACGATCGCTTTGAAATCTGGTACACGTATTCTTAAGGATATAACTGGTATCAAAAAGGTCCTGGTAGGTACCTCCTATATAATAATATAATAATAATAATAATACGCTTTTATTCCCCTTAAATTTGTATATAACAATAGAAATATAAAAAAAGCTAACCCCATACAAAGTATAACTTCATTTTTTAAGTAGTATTAAGCCTTTTATCTAGAATATAATTTTAAATTTTTAATGTATTTGAGTCACAAGTATTCGACTACTTTTGAAAGTATTCGAATACATTCTAAAGTATTTGAATACTTATGTTTATAAGTATTTGAATACTTTTCAATGCATCTGTATCTAGTATTCGCTTGCGCTGGATGTAAAAGTATTTAGTATTCAAATACTTTTTGAAAGTATTCTGCCCAGCTCTGGTTTAGTTACATTGGACCTTACGACATTCCAACGAATTTTTTGAAAATTCTTCATTATTGGGTGCTTTGTAATTTCGATAACGTTTAGAGATCTTAATTTGGTTGACAACGATAGAATAGAAGCGGTCCACGGTCGCCCTTCATTCAATAACCACTATACAATTTACTTGACAGTAGACAGTCATCACAAAATATGAAATACGAGACCGGATATGATGGAAGCCGTTGTTAGTGCGCACCATGAATAAAAAAAAATAATACAATTGAACGTATTATGTTCGATTTTGTCGCGGACAGCTTTGGGTTTGATCACAAATAAAATTTCCTGTTTGAGGTAAGGAGA
The DNA here is from genome assembly GCF_008802855.1 of Photinus pyralis. Lineage (NCBI taxonomy): Eukaryota > Metazoa > Arthropoda > Insecta > Coleoptera > Lampyridae > Photinus > Photinus pyralis. The sequence continues at coordinate 15,604,491 of NW_022170663.1, read as the reverse complement.
AGTTACTGCTTTACCATTGCTCGTATTAACTTAAGTATATAATCACTTTCGTATAAAGCCAACGAACCCAAAATTAAATTTATGCCGTGCTTTACTAGAGTCGTAAAGTAAGCAAATGACATTACGATGTTATACTACTGTCTTATCTGACAGTTGTAAAGAAGCTGAGTTTTATCCCTGTTCTTTCCTTGATTTTACTTCCTAAGTTGTTTTTAATTAAAGTGGGTTTATGTGAGTTTTTAGAAACCACTCTTTGTATGAAGGGGTGTTACATTAGCATCTTCATGTGAGTGTGAGTATGACTTTGGTAGTCGCGAAATAAAATAAAAAACTCCCTGTTATTATTATTTCATTTAAGTTGGGAGAAGTTATAACCATCAACTCTCGCGGTTCGTGCAGTTCAATTAATTAAATTACTAATTGTGTCAAATTTTAATCAGGCATTGTTGCACTTTACAACCCATTCTCTTTGTAGAAATGAGTGTGGAAAAGGGAGCCCTTTGAACCCACCCTGAAAGAATAAGAAAACACTTTATGCCTTTTCTTTTAAAAAGTTGACCACGCTTTCATATCTTAATTAATATACTCAACAAAGTGGTAGGTAGCTTCCATTTCAATGTGTTTCAAAGCCCTTTTGAATTACCTACCAAGTTATAGTAGATTTTTATGTCCCTATTATTCTTGCTACTAGAAGCGGAGTGTCATAATCTGAACTGTATGCAGTAAATGGAGAGCTTATTTTAGAAATTGTTTTTTATAAAAAATAAATAAAATAGAAAAGGTAAACATCACGGCGACGTACATAAATTTTACTTTTAAACTTTAAAGCCATCTCCCGTCTTGTACATTAAAGAGTTTGAACGTGAACACAGTGACACCAAGAAACGAAGTTTACGAAGCTAAAATATTTAAGGTTGTTTCAATATTGCATCACCAGAATACCTTTTTTTTAAATATAATTGAACTGATTGTTCAATTCAATTGTGTTGGAAATTTCTTAAAAGAGAATAAAGCCGCTTTTATAATGCACTTCTTTAGAGTAAGCATGTCCTGAAGGGCTTTGTGTGCTGACTTAGATAATGAAAAGAAAGGAATGGAGTGCGGTAGACGAATTCACAAAGAATTTTAGATATTTGCTTAACTTTTGCTATTAGAGCAAAAACTTTTTGTTCTAAAGAATTTTTATCAAAAAGAACTGTAGTTCATACAAAAGTTATGAAATAGTAGAATAATAATTTGATTTTACAGTATCTTGCTTTATCCGATTGTTTCAGAGAAAAAGGGTATTTTAATGCACGCGGTGCAAAGAAAAGCTACAAATTCAGTTAAAAGTGGGAAGTTAGATCTTAAAATCGGCCCGATTTGGGGTACATACATTTTAAATTTTTTACTATCAGGACATTTACGGTCTTTGCATGTCCATAAACAGATTATTTTTCGACAAAATTTTTTACATTTTGGATATTAGGTAGCACAATTCTTGCTGTAGAGAGATTGGAATGATCTTGCTTCACTTTGGCGAAATGACGAACTGGAGTTGTATATATTGTAAGACAACACCCTTTAAATTTGTAGATTAACCGATATTCAGCTCGCAGTAAAAATGCAAAGTACCGTGCGGTTTTAATGTGTCAAGTGCAGAAAACGTGTTTTTCCGGCATATTTTTTACTGACGAAACATGGTGCGGTGTCAAAAAAATATGGTTGGGCGAAATTTGTGACCCCGGGGAACCGAGCTAGCATTGCACAATATCGAGGAATCATTCAAGAAATAAATAGGCACAAAGAAGAAATCAAACAACCTCCTGGAGCTGGGGACATCGGTAACGAAAACGGTTTTAGAAGGAGGTGGCTAATGGTTGATTGGACTACGATAGAGAAGATAATTTTTTTTATTTATTATTCCTCGCTTGTTCTGGGCCCTCAACAGGCTTGCGCCCAATTACAGAGTGACCCGCATAATGCTTTTTAGAGGTGCCTCTGCAGAAGGTCTTAAGTTGTTCTATACTACTCCGGCATTTACCTTACGAATTAGGAAAACTGCAGGAAAACCTAATTCGGAGTAGCCGGCAGAATGCTCGAAACTGGTCTAAGGTAATTTCCATCTCTGCCACAGATGAAAAATTCACCTCAACCCAGGTTCGAACACCCGACCTCCGGATTTATAACTCAACGCTCTACCATTGAGCTATAATGCCGGGTATATATGTTGGCTAATCATTAAAAATCACTATTGTATGTATATTCATTCACTATGTACTTAACCCCTGTGGTGCTTTATGAGAATCATCTCCTTCCGGCTGTTTTTCCTATCTCGTTCCCTCACAATACATTTTTGGAATCTTCAACAGTCTTTCAAATTGTTATTGATTCCACTCCATATTTGGATTTTTAAAAGAAATGCCAAATATCACAGGCGTCCATTTTCAAAACCAGAGCGAGAACTTTGTCTCCGAATTATCTTATCCTTAGATCATGAGACGATTGTTTGGGTCTATTGAATCTCTTCCAAATTGGCGTTCAAAACAGAGGTTAGGATGAGCTTGTCAACATTACTTCTAGTGTAAATTTTCACAAGGGACATGTTCGCAAGAGAAGTTAATTAAGGAGTAAAAAGGCAATTCTTTAGAAGGGTATGGGGTACGTGAATATTAATCGTTATCTCATCTCTGCATCTCAAGAAGTTTTGAATTTCTTTAATAAAAACCCGAATTTAACTATAATAAATGTTCAAATTGACTAAAATGTCACTCGAAATGTTTTTTTTATAAACATGTTATAGATTTTTGAAATCAGGGTTTTTCCCATTAGATGACCTAAAACTTTAAAATGGCTCCCATATGAAAAACAAAAGTTGGAATCGATATAAATAAAAGATAATGAGAATGAAAATTCATTTCCATGATCTAAAAGAACAGAAAAAGTTCCCTAAAAAAGTTTTTTTGGTTTTTAAATACCTCCCCAAATAACGATTTTAAAGTCAAAAATCAAAAACGTCAATTATGTTATTTTTCCCTATATTTATTAAACTTTAGAGAGGGTGTAGATTTTGTTTTTGGATTTTCTTTAGGCATAACTCGAGGATCATTTTTGTTTTAACCAACTCTCTATCTTTGCTAATAACCTGTCGAAATATAAGGAAGCCACCCGAAATAGTTTCTATATTCAATATAATTTCAAAATGTCTGCAAGGAATACCCTGCACATAAGATCCCGTATACAGAACAGATGTCTCTAAGACTAAAAATGGGGTAGGAAGTTCGTTTTCCTCTGAGGGGATTATTATTATTCATTATTATTCTGTTCACTATTCACTATATTGTGTCACTGCCCATGTAGGCATATACCAAAGACCTCGTAGGCAACGCTGTAAGGCAGGTCTCGCAAGCACATATAAATGTGAACACTGTAACCCCGACGTATATGAGGAATTACTTAAAAGTGAAAAGTATAGAACTATGGCAACGAAGTTGGGAAATGCAAAATGCCCAGGGTTGATGGAACGCAAAATGGGGCATAGGTAAAGCGGATATGACCTTAGCAATTGAACATTAAATAGACAAAAAAAATTAGCCTGTGGAGGATAAATTCTTGTAAAGGAGAGGGGCGAGTTTTAATCTTGGTATGATGCACTTAAAGGCCTGTGTCCAACATAATACAATGTAATTCGAAGCAAGATATTTTCCTAGGGAGTCTTCGATCTATAAAACACCCTAAATGGAAGGTTGAAAGTTTTTATTAATCATTATAAGTCACCGTGCCGTTGACATTCCGAAATAACATTAGCGAATGAATTGGTACAAAACACACTAAACCACCTTTCACACTTGAAACGAATAGAAAAGGAAACTGTAAGGAAACAGATAGTAGTTTACATTAAATTATTTGAAAGTTCCAACAAATCGTAGAAGGGAAATCCTCTCAGAAAATAACTTTCAGAAGTTTAATGTAACGATCCAGTCTCTCGCGTTAGCTGATTTAAATTTATTTGTTTTCTAGTTTTTCTAAAAACTTAATAATTTGAACGAAAGAGTTCTTGTAAAATCAGCCTCGGTACCTATTAATTTAACTTTTTATTTGCCTTTTTATATCTCTCAAAACAAAGTTCAATTAACGTAAGATTTTTTAATTGCATCGTAAATTACTTTGTAGTTATACTTTACCGACTTTTTTGCTAATAAAGTAACGGTAGTTTTTGATCGCATAGTTAATATATTTTTCTTGCGTTCTATATGGATAAGTAATTTATAACCTTATTATTACGACTAAGTTATTGTATATTAAATTAGTGCCTACGTTATATGAAATTTAATTACTTTTTGGTCGCTCCAATTATTTCAGGAGCCAAGATATGGAAATTATCCCACTGCTTGGATAGCGTAGAAATCCGATTCTTAATTATAGACATTAGGTGCACATACATTAAAAAACAATTTACTCACCCAACTAAAAATAATAAATACATTTTCTAATTTACTTACTTACCTAGCTCAACATTTTTTAAGGAATTGCGTTATTGATTTATGTTGCTGATGTGAGGTATGTACTGTGTAGGTTACATAATAAATAATTGAAGCTTAGAGGTTGTTCCTTCTTGGCCTTTGTGTTAATTATGACATATTACTTTGAATCCGATTCTGCTGAAATTTACATCATATCCACGTCTTATATTAATAAGTATTAATAAAACGTTCTTCTCCACAAAGCTTCTTAACTATTTCTGATTATCAGTATAGGTAGGTAAATACAAAGCGCCCGATGACTAAAACAAGGTAAATTGAACATCCGCCAGCTTGTCTAAAACAACGCTGTTAATTTATTTTGTATTCAAGCAGGGCAAGATTTAAAAGGACTCATTTATTAATACCCTTATTAATTTGAAACTGTGTGTATAATATTGATTTTTGGCGCTTATATATTTAATGTTAATCTTTGAGTATCATAATATAACGCTATTAATTATAAATTTGCATAGTTAAACAAAGAACCCACCTACGATATTTCAAAGCAAGACTTTACTTCACAAAATCAATAAATGACGAATTTCGAGCCGTGATATAAGCCAATTACATGGCGTTACCTTTTTGAAAAGTAAATTAATCCCTTTAATTGGATATGTCAATTGGCATACAAAAAGTTCGGACGATGACATAAATATACGAAATTGTGATTTAGTATTGGCTCAATTTGAATGGAATTGAACGTTTGCGAGATGAAAAAAGACCCTTAAAATCGTAAGCGTGTGAACTACTTAGTTAATTGTAATAATCCTATAAATGCATTCGTAATGCGGGTCGTGTGAACTGCGCAGAACAAAACTAATTAATGTGTGTTAATAGAAGATGTTCTTTAATAACTGTAATTACATTATAATACATTCAATTTTGAATATAGAATACTCTAATTAAAAATTAATTAAAAATTATGAAAATTAACTGCCCACATTGGTTACTAATACGCGGTATAATTTATTATTTTACAGTTTCAGACTCTTCCGTAGTCAATTTCCATTTCAATTTTTGTTGCAAGTGTTAGGTTGCTCCCGGCACAACTTACTTGATTTCGTGAACAAGCTTATTGGAACACTGAAGCTGACCTTCCAATGAAGATGCACAAATGCTCAACTTTTTTTACCTGGTAATGAAATATGGTATATTTGCATTTTTGCTAACATTTTCGAATAGATGGCACATTTTGCTACACATTCGTGATAAAATAAACCCTTAAAGCAGATCTAAACAAGATACGAAGAATCGCATAAGGGGAATGTTTTGGCACTCCGCTCGTATTCGGAAACCAGACTTTTGATCGGGCTCGTATTCAATTGCACTGATCCGTGAACTCGTAGAAATCGATTGGCGAAGGTTTGACATCGCTGTCTCTTTTCGTTTTCGACTTAGACGAGGAACAGACGGACAGACGGACAAAACAATTACATAAGGGAAATTTTTTTCTTTCGAAAAATTCCCCTAAAAAGCGGCTGAGCACTTCGGAGTAACTCTACGGGTCATTGGATTTGACCCATTTTCAATAGGCTTGTGTATCATATAGGTCAACGGTGTGTTAACATTTAAATTCTGTACGTTGGGTTCCATTATCATACAGACATATCTGTTAATTTCGAGCGTACCAAATCACGAGGAAAATCTAGTATATACTATAAAGAATCTTCCCCCCTCTGCCCCATTTTTTTAAAGATTTGTTATAATGGCGCAAGAGTTATTATCGGTGGCGCAGATGAGAGCGTAAAGAACGCATTACTTTATAATAACAATCCATAACTCCCCATTTAATTAATAACAGAGCTGTAAAGTAGTAAAAATTCAATGTAAATTAAATGTAACTGCAATTAAAAATTACAGCAACCCAACTAATATGAACACAAAAAACTTACGATCAATCGATACAAAGGCCCTTACAAATTATAACACAGGAAACTGTAACAGTTTTCCTAATGCTCACCAAAGCAAATTTTACACGACAAAAAATGCGGTCGGGATTATCGTACATATATCTCAAACCCGATACCTTATCGACAATTCGAAGATGGTTAACTGATAATATTTATTGTAAGCGTTTACATGCTATTTATATCACAGATATTACTTCCTTAAACCACGTCAATTACGCTAATATGCAGGAAATGCTAAAGCCTCGACCTTGGCTGGCGTTTTGCTTCCTAGTAGTCTTCATATTTCCGTATTAGTTTCAATTTCCTTGTTACTCTTGCGAATAATCTTTCCTTAATCTGTTGGGCGGCCAGCAGGAACGTATGTCGTTTTTGGGGTGATACGGTTCTCGGTGTTTCGGATTCGAGCTCAGTTTCCGTTTCCTTTCGTGATGGGTTCCCTGACCAAATTTTCCATAACTTCATAGGTTCTGCGTAGCCCAGTCCCACGTATGCGCCCGTTCCCGATGGACCAGATTTTTTGCTCGCAGTATCCAGTATTTTCGACGCGCCAATAGGAATGTGAAGGGATCTGGCATGGGCATCCTTTGCGATTAGTGTGCCCAAACTCCTTTTGGGGGGAATTATTAGAGGATGGTTTTCTTGTGTCGACATGCAGGTTGCATTCGTTAATCTGCCCCTTACTCTTAGCGGTCCTATTGCATCCAGGAAGGGATCGAGTGCCTTGAGATTACTTTTGCGAGGCAACGCTTCTCCATGTTGCAAAAGCCTCCGTCAGTTGCCTGTAGTTCTCATTTGGGCCGACTGCCTTTATTCCATCCTGTAGTATCCATCTCCTTCTTTTCCATCTTGTCGTGGTTGGTTTGTTTCGTTATTGTTAACAGATTGGCCGTCAGTACTAATCCACAGAGCTCCAACCGTGGTAGGGTTCTCTTCAACTTCATCGGGATCACCTTAGATTTTATCGATAACCTGGAGGTTTGTATCTGCCCATTTCCACACAAATCTTCCTATATTTTTGGACCAGTAAGCATAATCTCGTTCTGGCTTTTTCATGAACTGGAAGTGGAACTGGATTGCCTTTTCCAGTTCCTGAGCTTTCCCTTTCAGCGGCATGCTGACGGTATAGGCGTTGTCTATACTCCGTGTGGTTGTTCCTTGATACCTTTGTTAGTGTTAGGAAAGACTACTTGACGGTGGCGCTAGCTTTTAAAATTATGGCGTAATCTGGAGGATAACAACGAAAAAAAGGAACAAAATGGTGATACTAGGAAAAATTGATCCCACACTATTGAGGGGGGAGGGGATGCTAGCTTTAATATCAGTAGCGCTATGTCTGACGAACATGGCACTTGCTTGTGGAATTTACGCAATGGTGGTGCTAGCGTTACCAAACCACCTTCCCCACTCCAAAGTCAAGGGATATTACAAAATCTGTAAGTGGCGCTACCTGTGGCTAGGTAAGCAGAACACAAAAAGAAAGAACTTTACTTAAAAAATCGTGGTGCTAGGAGAAATTTTCCCCTACACTATTAGGGAGTGGCGCTTGCTGCGGGTAGGTCAGCCGAACACAAAAGACAAAATGGTGGTGCTAGAAAAAATTGCCCCTTCCCCCACAATTGGGGAGTGGAGATAACTCCAACATTTGGGGCGTTACGTCTGACAAACACGGCGCTTACTTTTGGAAGTCATCGGATGCAATGGTGGTGCTAGGGTTAACATAGCACTCCCCGGAAGGCAAGGGCTTTTTTGCAAAATCTACATTAGCAGTAGATGAATTCAAAATGGCGTGGGTTGTAGACATTCTAGTGCAATTTTTCTTTATGCAGAAACTTGAAATCGTGCTTAACCGACCCAAAATAGCATACGAAAGCTCAATGCTCACTAGGAATTTTAGACGGTTTGAACACTGTATTTTGATTTAAACGTAATAAACCTCAGGAGCGAAGCAGCAGGGTGAGCGACATTTGATCGATAGCTTGAACTATTTTTCTAAATCGCGTAAGTAACTCTTTTAATTAAACTTCCTCGAGACTTAATTCGCACCACCAGGCGCCGTTATTAAGCTTCACCTTGGCCTACTTTTTAAGATCACCATAGGATGGAACCGCTCTCTAGTCATGCTGTTTTAATAAAATAATATAATAAACAATGAGATCTTGTTGCGCGATTAAAGTTTCCAATCTATTTGTAGATGGCATTGTTAAATTATTAACTTATAATGGAAACCGTAGTACAACTATGGAAAAATAATTGATTAGTAGCTACCCTCCCTGCATTTTTGTCAACAAAGGATTCTGTTTACTGTAGGCTAACAGTGTGGGTTATAAGCATATTGAAGCTTCACTGATTAGTTAATCTACGTTGCCGTACTCCCCCCAGCTTTATAGCTTCCATTTCCATATTTCATGGAACAGAAAGCGAAATGTTTGTTATGATGGTATTTATCTCCTCGTATAATAAAACCTTAAAAAGACGACAGCGTGAAAGAAACTCGAATCCATTTCGCTTTGGCAATATTGTTATGGTGGGCATTGAGCTAACTTATCGTTGTCGTTCCCGTTTCCGTACGATTATAAAAGAGCTCCAACATAGTGCTAACTCTCAGACACTTCATTTGTTAGGTTTTACTTACAAGCATAACCATAATCCCGAAAACTCGGTTCATCTGTTTGGCTCATAAACTTAAGCGGCAGTTTAATTTACCATCATTTTCGGGCGTATTAAAGATCGAATTCCGCACACGAGGCACTAATTTTCTTTAACACGTTAATAAAAATAATCTCCGACGGTTTCTTAAACATACACTTTGCAAGAAGGGCGTCTTTCTATTCAACAAAATTAAGCGCCAATTGCCACGAACTGACAGCCACGAGTTATCCCAAAAAATGATCGTTCCAGTAAGACAGTCGACATTATTCCCTTCGATACTAAAACATGAATGCATAAATATTTTAAGTGAAACGTTGGAGGAAATTTAAAGGGAAAACGAGACGTGACAAGTCCCACCGCCAAACTAAGTCAAGCCTTTGACGTTAATATACCTCTGTGACTCGCGTTTTGTATATAAATGTTCAGCTTTGGGCAAATTTTTAGATCAATAGTAAAATAGCTGGATACTATTATCTTAAAATATTTTGTTGTACTTCTATTGCCTTCTCACACTACCGGTTGGTATAGAACTGGGGTGAACGTAAATATATTAATTAGGCGATCATCTACAAATTTACTGATCGACACCCAAAAGCTCCCAAACGAAACATATTGGTGGTTTTAGTTCCCTCCACCATCAATCTTTAGCGCATTTACGTAAAGGAACGTGGCGATATTAGTTCCCATTTGTTTCTCTTCGTTCTTCGCACTATTCCATCATTTCTTCAGATACCGAGCTGCAGTTTCGATTCTGCGATAGTATCGGTTCCTTCTTAGCATTCAGTTATAAACCCAAATTAAAAATCCCGTGTCCGTTAAAATTGACATTGACAGTTGACGCACAACGAGCACAAATTAACGCGTTAAGGATGTTTCGGTTCTTGTATCTGGAGGGACGATTTAATGCCCGCCGTCAGTTTTCGATGTGATAATAAAACATGCAAATAATTATTAGTTACCAAAATCGATTTTTCCCTGCACATTCTGTTTGAAATTGAATTTAATATGCAAGATTTTTATGGTTGTCAGGTTCCTCTGAGAGTGTCGTGTCGTGGAAAACCTTTGTGAAAGTTTATTGACGTAATTTGTACACGTTTCTCAATTTAACGCTTTTTTGTATGCAAGTTATTAAATATATTATACTGAGAAAATTACTGCAGAATGCATCAGAAGGCATTTAGCGGTAATATGAAGACGAGCATTCCAGTTGCGAAGTGAGGTATGCAAAACGACGACATTCAAGCACAACAATATTGAAGCGAGCTTATTTAAAATGATAATAAACGGCTAAAAAGTAGAAAATCTTAACGATGCATACAAGAAAGCTGTACATTATTAAGTAGTAAGGGTGAATATTTCTATCACCGGTATGCTATAGTAAATCCAATTTAGTTGTTATATTCTATTCAAAGGAGAATTTGATTTGATGCTTACTTGCATGTAAAAAATGAACTTTCTCCTGTTTGCAAACGTTTGACTTCACCTGTTAGTAATAAAGGTAAAATAAAACCAGGTGCCAAATTCTTGACAGAACGTACAGCTTCCTAGCTCAACCCAGATATTTCAAAAACCGAGTCTTACATCCTGTATACACAAGGTACACTATCAAAATTTTAATACAACCGTTTTGGCAAAAAAAAATTTGAAATTTGACATTTTTATAATTGTTGGATTGCTATCTACTGCCATGATGACTGTGCCGTCGGAAAACGAACCTGTTGCAGTGAATTCGTTCGTCGACATACCTCTTGTGTAGAGAACACATAGTAGTGGCCCCAGGACGGCGCTCTACAGGACACCAGCTCTGATTAGGTACCTAGGTTCTTGAAATGCTGTTATTGAATCTGACTATAAATTCTCTGTCGCTGAGATATGACTTTAGTAGTCTGAAGTATCTTATAGGAAGATGTTCGGGTCATTTTTATTTTTTGAAGTATTAGCTTTTCCAGCTTGCTTATGACTGGTAGGTGTTGAGATACAACTTCGTTTGGGTTTTGTCCATTCCTTGCGCCTTTTTAGGGTTTACATAGTTTATATCTCTTTTGATTTTTTTTGTACTGAACAACTTGTTGTTTTACTGGATGGGACGTTGTCCAAATTTGACTCTATATTTGGTTAGAAATTGAGCAACTTTGTCCTCGTTGCTTCTGGCTCTTTGGTGTTTGGGCCCTGTTGTGTCCCTTAGTGGAGACATCTGCCTGTAGGTTTTTTAAAATTTTTTTATTGGTTTCCAGATCGTGTTGCCGATAGTCATGAAATGATCTTCCCTTATCTTCTTTAATTGTAGCCTTGAGCTGGTTGGCTGCTCTATTTAAAGCTGTTTTGTCTGCAGGAGCGTGAGTACAATGCCATTTGGATTTTACCTGCTTTTGATTGCTAAGAGTTTTTTTTATTTCTATAGGGATATTTTTGCAGATTTGGTTTCGAATGCTTATCTTCGGCGTTAGGTATATTAACTAAGTGGTCTACACTATTGTCTACGTATAATATACTGAGACAACCGCCAAATCATTTGCACAGAAGACATTGGAATCTTGGAATTTTTTTTCTCTCACTACGTAAGAGTTTTCTGTTGCCCAGTATTGATTATTATGCCAGTAAGAATTTGACCTCATCGCTCCATATAATATTTGCATCGTCTTGACATTTGATCAGCGTTCACTCACAGAACTCCACCCGATTTTGGGGCTCTTGAGGTTTTAAACGGTGTACAAGTTGAATACAAATAGCTTGGTACTTATGCTTATTCAAAATCTTATAAAGTGATGAACACGATATATTTTCCAGCACCATTAATGGATGGGATTGGATCATGGATAAGCTTCAAAAAATGCCAAAATACGGCATTCTGCTTGACAGTAAAAGTAAGTTATAGGTTTAAATAATCTTGGTTCGAAAAGTTAGCCATAATCTAAAACTCAAAAGAACACTAAAGCTTGGTTTAACGGATACTATTCATTGAAATTTACATGGCAATCATGATTTGTATTACTTTAAGAAAAATGTAAATAACTTGAAAACTATACGTTAGGTGATAATGCCATGTCAATCGAAAGAAAATCTGCCGAAACAAAATTACTTTCGTAATTTGTAAAGACTCTGCAGAGTGTTGTGAAAAATGAGAAGATTTGAACCTTTGTCGATAACTTTTTATACGCGTATCATTTCCACTTTCCCATATGAGGCTAATTATCCTTTAAAAGAAAGACCCTGCATACATATAGTAACGAAAAGAAAGGGATTGGTGAAAATAGAGAATACGGGAACAATGGAGGTGGGGGTTTTATACAAATAAAGAGAAAAGCGAAAGGTGGTATAACATGAGTAAAAATACCGATTAGGTCCTCTTCATTTTTTTGTGATTTCCTAATTATCAAAAAAATGAGACGAAGAAATAGACGAGGATGGGAACAGGCCGGAGGGAATAGTGTAGGCGAGAGACAAAGTTATAACAGAGAAGATATGAAAGATCTGGGAATGAAAATTGAAGGTATGTTTGGGGAGAGAGGAGAAAGAGATTATATTGGGATAACTATGAGATTATATGCGATGGTGCTAAGTGAAAAACGAGAAAAGGTGGAAGAGAAAGGGCTACTGAAGAAAACACAAGGGGATTTAGAAGAGGGACAGGAACTATAGACTACGCATAAAAAAGTCATAGCATACGTCACTGACAAGCTTGACAAGGCAGTAGAGGGAAAGGTATGGAAAATGATGGAGGAAATAGGATCGCAGGATAATGGAATTATATGAAACGGGTAAGAGTAGCAGGGAAAGATTTGTCCACTCTGTCCATGACCATGGAGAAGGCATATTAAGATTAAGAGAGTGGGGAAATTGTAGAAAAAGGAAAGAAAATATGGTCCTTGACATATGTGGGAGCCGAAGAAAGAAAAGAAACAGATTAAAAAGATTGTGAGATTTGGCAAGAGGTGAGAGCAATAAAAAAGGCAAAATGAAAGTTGAGGGAGCAAAGACTAGAAAAAGCGATATCACAAAGAGAATTACGGAGAAAAGGGGAAGCGACGAAGGTAGGCGAAGATTACGAGATTTCCATTTAGTTATTCGGCGTCTAAAATCCTAAAAGTAGAATCAATATCAATCTCTTGTCTTCCTTACCCTCTCCTTTTACACAAGTGAAAATCCCCAATTGCCCACAAGATGCCACATGAACCTTGGTTTGGGCAGAAACCACGGAACAAACATCTATGCATTGTTGGTTCCAAATGCTATGTCCATATTCCTGCATAGAAGATACGAAAAATGGATCTAAAGGCAAGGGTGGGCTATCTGGTCGGATATAACGGTGATGAGCAATATCGGATTCACTTTCCCGAGAACGGATGTGTTGTTATTTCATGTGACGTCATATTTCATGAAAAGTTGGCATTTGTGGTAACAAAATTGTCTGGCGCGAAGAGTGGAAATCAGCTATGGAAATTAAATCGATGCAGAAAAACGATGCATGGGAATTAATAAAACTCCTTCCGGGGAAGATGCTCATCAGAAATGAGTTGGTCTATCCGTAATCCTGACTGAAACATTGACAAATATCGCGCGAGATTGGTCATCAAGGGATGACCTCAACGACCTGGTAGTGATTATGTAGACACTTTCAGCCCGGTTGCACCTTTGGAAGTGGTTCGATCGCTGCTGTCTATAACAGCTGTAGATAAGATGGCGCTGTGTCTGAACGGCATTCCTCTTTGGAATTGTTGTAGAAGAAATCTTCATGAAGACTATGAAGACGCGACAAATCGTGTCTGCCGTCTCAAACGAAGCTTGTATGGGTGTTGGAACAAACGCTTTGATGTTTTTATGATTAGTTTCCCATAGCGCTCGGCTGTGGGAGCTCGACTCTATGTAGCCCGTGGAACCCGTTACGTCATTACCTTCAGTACCTATTAATGTTTTGTCACGTCGTTTAAAAGATCCTACAAAGGAAGATGTGGTAAGGTAAAGAGACTAATTCGCTACCAGTGATCTGCAGTTGGTGTATCAGTGTAACCCCACTCGTTTAGTGGAATGTTACACCTGTTACGCCGACTTTGCTGGTTGCCCTAACATAATGCGTTCAACTAGCGGAGTAAGTGTAAAATTCGCTGGTGCAGCCATCACTTGGATAACTCGTCGGTCGTCAAGAATTGGTTGCCGATTCAGCTTGTGAAGCGTTGCGGCTAACTACGGTTCAAAAGCAACGATTTGGATTTCTCGACTGTTCAAGGAGCTGATGGATTTCTCTACAATTCCCATTCTCAGAATTGACAACGAATCGGCACGGAAGCTCACTGAGTTCCATTTTCGAACCACTCACCTTCAGAAGAAGGGATGCTGTCATGCTGACGGTTGAGTGCACCGGAACTACGCATCAATTAGCAGATATCTTGACGCAGACCATACCTCCACCTAGCTTTCAATTTCTAGATGCAATTTTGGAACTTTCTCAGCGAACTCGACTCCAAATAAGGGAATGTGGGTATTTAGCATGGAATATAGTAGTAGCCCTACCCTGTCTTGTAAGTTTGACTGTTTTTGACTAATGGTTTTTGCCGGGTTGTAAAATAACAGTTTAACGTTATTTAAAAAAAGTGTTTGTTGTGCCTACACTCTTTTCTAAGCGGTTTTTATTAAACTTCAAAAATTTAAAGAAAACACTCCTGTTCTAGTTAAATAGAACATTATAAACAGGTTCGTTTAACGTTTACACTTTGCAGTCCCTTAAAGGCTTAAATAAACTGTTGAAGTTAAAGTGCAAATAGCGATTTTCCATTTGAATAATAACTAATTGAAGTGGGTTGCAGGATAATGACGTGTATATTAAAAATTACTTAATTTTCCCGTTTATTGTAGTGAGCTAATATTAATGCGTAGCCGTTGTTACTGTAATAAGCATTTACCTACATGGTGGTCCTACATAAACATTTATATTAAATTATAATTTTTTAGAAAACGTGTTTCGAATTCTAACACAAAATAAACAGTTCGGTTACGTAAACCCTAAAATAATTTTCTCGGGCAAGCCATAATAAATTAACTAGGTATGCAAAAGGGCATAATAGGCGGATGGCCTAATTTTTTCTTCTCGGTAATTACAAAAATTCCTCTGTCTTATTCCCTTTCGCCTGAAACTAGCAATACGGTCGCACATAAATTTAGCAAACGGTAGCTTATATACGTTGAGGTAGAAATAGATTTGTTCATCCCGCATCCTTTTTTATTTTGAATACAAGCTGGTTTTACAAATCGCCACAGTTAATACATCGTTGAAAAGTAACTGAAAGAATCGGAGAGTTTTTATGAAATTATTTCCCAAAATCTGCAATATGTGCACTTAATATTCTCAAAGTAAACTTACATTTTGCGAACGTAAGCTGAAAGTAAATTTATTTGGGGAAGAGTCACTCATAACCTTTATTCTAAAATACATCCCCACAAATATAGCTTCCAGTCCCCTAGATTAATATTTACATTGCCCCAAATATTAATCAAGCATTCGAGGCGTACTTATATACAGTCTCCCGTTTTCTAGATCTATTGGGATATTTTCTTTTTCGAGAATTTCAATGCGGGTGAGTTTTTGAGGTTTTAAATAGTCTCGGGGTGAATCTGCAGAACTCATCTGGGATGTTTAATAAAGGGATTTCGTATGACACGTTTTTCTTTCGATGAGAAATGTGAGATATCTTAATTTGTGTGTCTATGTCTCAACGTAATTCTGCACATGCTTTCGTATAACATTTCATCATGTTCAAACTAACGCATTGCATCGTTACGGCGAATGTAGCCCAAAATATAGATCTGGAATATTCTCCGCTGTATAATACGGCGATTTTAAGAAGATAGAACCTCAATTAAAATGACATTTGAAATAGAGATTGGCTGTAGAAGGGCCTCCACTATTAGGTCGTTCGTAAAGGTTATTACAATTATGAAAAAACATTTAGAGCCTTTTTGAATCGTGCGATATATTTAATAGAATGGATCTTTTGAAACAGCAAAATGAATATACATACACAATGAATACGTAACGCCACTTCTCTGTAACTCTAGATTCCTACTCTATTTATCGATTTAATCGCATTATTCTAGCAAAACTCACGTTTTTGCTTAAATGTTGTAGCGCCATCCCTTCGAATCACTTACTTCCTATCTAATTGCCAAACAAGAATAATGGACACAATTTAAAGGGAAGAATATTAAAAGCAAAGTCAGAAACATTACAAAGAGATCGTGTTTTAACAAAGGGTAGTAATTACGAAAACAGTCTACAATACCGTTGTAACGGCTCAGTGTTCTTTGTTCCCTACAGTTTTTGATGTTGCTACAATATTCTCCTGATAAATGGAAACATCTATACCACTATTTGAAAAATTGATGAAACAACTTGCATCCTATTGATTTCTGTTGGAATGGGTAATTATTAATTAATAAGGTGGATGTAGTTCGTCAACTGCCCTGAACTTTTCAATTCATTTTCCATTGAAGGAAATACCTATTTAATCGCATTGTATTACTGACGGAATTTATGTTAGTACAATATATTGGTAATAGGAAAATGGGAAGTACACATGGTGGCTGTGCTGAAATATTACATCAAGTATATCCAAACTTGAAACTTATTCTACAAAGCACTTGTATTCTAATTGAAGTATTGTTCTCGAAGTTGCTAACAAGGGAAACTGCAGTTAAGGCAGTGCAACATAATAGTCATAGTGCACTTGATACAGTTATTATTGTACTCACTAAGTTCACTTATTTGTCTCAATTGAGATCCCGTGTAACAAAAAATGTGTGGTTACGTCGACCATTCGGTATTCTACTTAAAATAGTGGGTGTACATTGGAATTATTCCGTTAAATTTATCACGAGTTTATTTTTGCTGCATAAAGATAAAGAGTACGAAACTACTTTTACCACCGCGGCTGTATTCCTAAAAAGTGTTAATTGTGCACAACTCTTGTGCTAATAAAGCGCATTTCTTTAAACAGATTAGTACATGTTCTTGAGAGAGCAGCTTCCTAGCGCATAACCAAAAATCGGACTTTTCGAACAGCGCCATCAAAAAAATAGTAGTGTAGGGAAAAAATGTTTCAACAAAAATTATAGGCCTCCATTTCAAAAAATAAAGTTGCTTGACCCTTAAGGAACAGTTATGTGAAAATGTGCATAACATCATAATGGGCCCGTCGATCTGGAAAAAATTTTATATAAATCATTTTTTTGTGTGACATTCAAATTTAAGATTACGGAACTGGTAGTCGCAAACTTCCCCGCAGCTCACAAAAGAAATGACCGCTACACCTCAATTCGTTTCGTTTATGCAATACCTCATTCCCTGAAATTTACCCTTTAATTTTTAAATTAATAACTCTAATTACTTCGCGACAGTCGATAATTTGTTTATAATAAGTGCTCTCACAGTTGCACGTTGTTGGGTTTGTTTTTTAAATTTCGTTTGAGTTTATTACTAATAATTCATTTATTGTCTACAGTCAAGCAACATTGTTCCAGGTAGTACTCGTATTTACATGGGTAACCACTCGAAAACTCGTTAATAAAAAATGTGGGTTACTATTTATAAGAGTTGTATGCCGTCACGGCGCTAAAAACTCATATATTAAAAAAAGTGTTTGACAGTTTTACATCCTTTATGCCTAATGTACCGTGTGTCCTATTTTGGCTGAGACTGCAGTGTATCGCAATTGTTTTTAAAGATAGCGACTTGCGGTTTTCTCGATCTTGTGAAACTAGCGACGTTCGTTGCTAAGATACATGGTGAATACCAAAAGTATTGACTTTTCGAGATCGTATAATAATAATAATAATAATAATAATAAATAATAATAAAAAAACTATAACGAACATAGAGATACACTCACACAAAAACTATCAATATACACAAACCGTTTAAAACGCTATAGGGAAACTGCAGACAGAAAGCGCCATAACACACAATTTAAACATAACGAAAAACTATTTTACAGATCACTAACACAAAACAGCACTAATGAAAAACTCATTCCACCATCTCTACACTCACTTCAGCAATACTGGTTTGACTTATGGACCAAAGACATTAAACACAATCCACACGCCTCGTGGATTACCACAGAAACCACACGCACTGAATACATTACTCCTATGAATAACACAAACATCACTACAACAGACATCATTCAAACTATTAATCACTTACATAACTGGAAAAGTCCAGGCATTGATAACATTCACAACTTTTGATGGAAATATTTTACCTACACTCACTCTTACCTTGCGCAACAATTTACTGAACTTCTTAATTCACCAGATCGCACTCCTGCATTCTTTACACAAGGTATCACTTACATGCTCCCAAAAGACAACAATACGCAAGATCCATCTAAATATAGACCAATTACATGCCTTCCTACAATATACAAAATTCTTACATCATGCATTACAAACAAAATATACCAACACTGTACTGATAACAACATTCTATACGAAGAACAAAAAGGGTGTACCAAGTATTCCAGAGGCTGTAAGGAGCAACTCACTCATTATAGACTCTGTTATACTTGAACAATCCAGACATAACAAACGAAACATACACACTGCATACATTGATTACAAAAAAGCATTCGATTCAGTACCACACTCTTGGTTAAACAAGTACTCTCAATATACAAAGTCAGCAACAATATTACACAATTCCTCAATTACATAATGTCATGTTGGAACACTACGTTAACACTTACACTAAACGACACAAAACTTATTACTGACCCAATACAAATTAAAAGAGGAATTTTTCAAGGCGATTCTTTAAGTCCGCTCTGGTTTTGTCTTGCTCTTAACCCCCTTTCACATTTGTTAAACACTACTAACTTTGGGTACAATATTAAACACAACCACGAAATACATCACAACATTACACACCTGTTTTACATGGACGATCTTAAATTATACTCTTCCACAAGCATAAAACTTAATCACCTTCTACACATTACCGATACATTCTCACGTGACATACAAATGGACTTTGGAATTGATAAATGTAAAACACAACACATCACAGCTGGTAAAAGACAACTTTTAGATTATGAGCTAGAACAGGGTAATTTAATAAATTCCATGGACGAGAATGAAACTTATAAGTATCTTGGTTTTCAGCAAAATACACCTATTTAAACATACGAGTATAAAACAAACACTTATCACACAATACCTACAAAGAGTACGCAGTATACTTAAAACAAAATTACACGGTAGAAATACAATCAAAGCTATTAACACTTATGCCATACCAGTGCTTACATACTCTTTCGGGATTATACGTTGGACAAATACAGATTTAGAACAAATACAGAGAAACACACGAACACTATTAACAAAACACCATATACATCACCCTCACTCCTCCAGTATACGACTTTACCTTCCTCGTTCGGAAGGAGGTAGAGGACTTACAGATATAAAACTATTACACCAAACACAAATACACAATTTACGACAATACTTTTATAACAAATCAGATACTTCAGTCTTACACAAAACAGTAACATATGCAGACAAATCTAACACACCACTTAACCTACACGAAACTAATGTACTCCCACCCACATCCAAACTTACATACATCACAAATAACATACAGACATGGAACCAAAAGCCTTTACATGGACGATTTCCACAAGAGGTTGGTCAGGATTGTGTTGACTCTATAGCAACGCACAGTTGGTTGTCTGAATGTGATGTCTTCCCGGAGACTGAGGGTTTCATGTTAGCAATACAAGACCAGGTCATTAACATACGCAACTATAAAAAACACATACATAAAGATAAAACAGTGACAAATGATTCTTGTCGACTTTGTTCACAAACATCAGAAACAATCCAACATATAATATCGGCATGCACACGACTTGCACAAACTGAATACAAACATCGACACGATCAGGTAGCTAAAATCATACATCAAAAATTAGCACTTAAACACAATCTCATAACAGATACGACACCATACTACAAATACACGCCACAGATCATACTCGAAAACAACACACACAAATTATATTGGGACAGGACACTACTCACAGAAAAAACTATCCACAATAATAGACCAGACATTACACTTATAGATAAAACACAAAAATCCATTTGTATTATAGACATTGCCATCCCCAACACTAACAACTTAACTAAAACACATGCAGAAAAACACCGCAAATACACCGATATAGCTATCGAGCTTAAGACGCAATGGAGAATGAAATCTACTGTTATAGTTTCCATTATTCTTAGTGCTACTGGAGTTATACCAAAGACAATACACCACAATTTACAACTATTAGGTTTAGACAAAAACACATACAAACATTTACAAAAAGCAGTCATTATCAACACATGCCATATTGTTCGTAAATTTCTAAACATAACACAAGATACTACATACAGAAATGATCCACAGCGTATACATGTAAACAACAGTACTCGCTCACAACACGGTACACAACATACTGTAATATCTCCACCTCTAACCCAAACAAGCACACAAATACAACTTACCGAACAAACAAGTACAACAAATGATACAACATATACTACATTCAGAGATTCACCTCTGAAGCAAACCACATTATCACAACCCATTAGTATTCAACCCAAACGCAAAAGCCTAAACAGCACTTTAGACTCACAACATGACACACATGTAATATTTCCAAACTTAACTCAACCAACCACACAAACACAACTTCCTGAACAAACAAACGCAATAAATACAAGTAACGCAACACGCACTACAAAGACGCCCTCACCCACACGACCTAGCACATCTGAAAAACACAATACTCTTTCTTCTCAGAAACACACCACGTTATCACAAACACAACCCACTCGTACTCAACCCAAACGCAACAACCTTAACACAGGCTCACAAAATACTGTAATGTCTCCACCAATAACCCATGCAACAACAGAAATACAACTTCAAGAACAAAGAAAAAAATACAAGTAACGCAACATGCACTACAAAGACAGGTCCATCCAATAAAGTTACACGCCCTAGCACATTTAAAAAACACAAAACTCCTTCTTCACAGAAACACACCACATTTTCACAACCCACTCGTATTCAATCGCAACGCAAAAACCTTAACAGAACTACAGGCTCACAACATACTAAAATATCTCCAGCAAAAACCCAAGCAACCTCTCAAATACAACCTCAAGAACAAAGAAACACCATAAATTCAACTAACGCAACATGCACTACAAAGACAGGTCCACCCAATAAAATTACACGCCCTAGCACAGTTAAAAAACACATAACTCCTTCTTCACAGAAACACACCACATTTTCACAACCCACTCGTATTCAACCGCAACGGAAAAACCTTAACAGAACTACAGGCTCACAACATACTAAAATATCTCCACCAAAAACCCAAGCAACTTCACAAATACAACCTCAAGAACAAAGAAACATCATAAATACAAGTAACGCAACATGCACTACAAAGACAGGTCCACCCAATAAAGTTACACGCCCTAGCACAATTAAACAACACATAACTCCTTCTTCACCGAAGCACACCACGTTATCACAACCCACTCGTATTCAACCCAAACGCAGAAACCTATACAGCACTACTAGCTCACAAAATACTGTAATATCTCCAATAACCCAAGCAACCTCACAAATACAACCTCAAGAACAAAGAAACACCATAAACACAAGTAACGCAACATGTACTACAAAGACAGGTCCATCCAATAAAGTTACACGCCGTAGCACAGTTAAAAAACACAATACTCCTTCTTCTCAGAAACAACCCACTCGTATACAACCGAAACGCAAAAACCTTAACACAGGCTCACAAAATATTGCAATATCTCCACCAAAAACCCAAGCAACCTCACAAATACGACCTCAGGAACAAAGAAACACCATAAATACAATTAAAAAACACAAAACTCCTTCTTCACAGAAGCACACCACGTTATCACAACCCACTCGTATTCAACCCAAACGCAAAGCCAAAGAAACACTTACACAATAAACTCCATTTAATAAAATTACAGGAATTATTATAATGATTTTTTTTTGTTTTGTTTTGTTTTCCTCTTTCCTGATAGCGTTGGCTATTGTGCCCATCAATAGGTATGTTGGTTAAGTACGAATTACGTGTGTGATTTTTTTTATCTTTTATTTATTTATTTATTTATTTTTTTTTTAAGGACCCTACATAACTTCACCAGACACAGACACTAATCGTTACTTGATTTTAATCCGTGCGATTAGTTAACCAGGCTAGACCTGAGTTCTCACAAGAAACACCGACCATAATATTTAATAAATGTCCAACAGAAAATCTTTCCAATTACAGAACAAACTTAACTTCATTAAGCACGTAGTGTTTCTTATAGCTAGAATAATAACTAAATTAGTAAACTTATAATTAACATAAAAGAACTCTAATAAAAAAAATTAACATTAGAAAACTAATAAAGATTTACTTTACAAAATGCAGGTTACCCACAGAAAAAGTGAAACAAAATGCTGACAAAACAATGCATTTCCGTATTGTGTATATAACATAAAAAACAAGAAGCAATAAGATACAAAAAATCAATGCAATATTGATGGCAAGCTAGAATTGTTGATATCACAGCGTTGGCTTATCGAATTAAATATACGGCACATAGTGAGAATAGGGGATTGAAATAGAATTTCTGTGCGGGGAGTGTTGTAGTGAAATGTTCTAGAACTAGTATTCCGTACACTGGTATAGGTATCTTAAAACAGATACCTTTCTCCTAGTGTCTAATGATTGAAATTGAAACATATGCAGCAATTCTTTGTGATCAAAACCTCTCACAGGATAAGTACCATAAGTTTTACAGTGCAAAAATTTTAGAAATTTTCTTTGTATAGATTCAAGAGCATTCTTATGGGCCGTGTATGTCGGATTATATATAAGCGAACAGTACTCAATTTTAGAACGCACTAAACTATAGTACAACGATCGAACTGCTAATTGATTAAAAAAGTGTTTACAGTTTCTAATTATAAATCCAAGCATACGATTTGCTGAATGACAGACATCTTTGATATGGTCACTAAAAGTAAATTTGCTGTCAAACGTGACACCTAAATCTTTTATTGAGAAGAAACGCTGTAATTTTGCATCATTAATAGTGTAGTCGAACTGAATTGGGCGCACTGTACGGGTAAACGAAACTATTTTATACACTTCGCGACATTAAGAGACAACAAATTAACATTACACCAATTGCTTAAAGCATTAACGTTTGTTTGGAGTTGTAAACAGTCTTCAACACTTGATATAATAGAGTATATTTTCAAGTCATCTGCGTATAGTAACTTATGGCAGTAGATAACGTCCGCTACATCGTTGATAAACAAGCAAAACAGGAGAGGACCTAAGCTGGAACCCTGCGGAACCCCTGAAGTTGCATGCACCGGTGACGATATGAAATTATTAAATGTAACAGTTCGAACACGATTCTTGAGATACGACTGAAGTACCTAATCGTACAAGGTTTTCATGAAATCCGTAGCGACGTAGCTTCTTAATTAAGATTTGATGTGGTATTCGATCAAAAGCCTTTGAAATATTGGTGTAGATAACGTCTACCTGTCCTCTTCGATCCAATACTTCAGATACATATTGTTTGAAACATGTTAAGTTGCTTAACGTCGAACGCTTGCTAATGAATCCATGCTGACACTCCGAAATTATATTCCTAACATTACAATATATTTTGTTATACAATGTGATTTCAAACACCTTACTAAATTTATTCAATAGACTAACCGGGCGATAATTCTCAACGTTGTTAGCATCTCCGCTCTTCAGGACAGGAGTAATATTAGTAACTTTCCATATCTCGGGAAAAACACAGGTCCTTATTAATAGCAATATTGAAAATTAGACTCAATGGTTTTACAAAAACATCTCTGCAATCTTTTACAAGAAAACTTGGGATTAAATCTTTACCAACAGTACTTTTAGATTTTAATTTATTGATGGCATCGATCCGAAAGCTAAGTTAAGATCTCGTTTTTTATGCCCGCTAATGCCTGAGGATTCACAAAGCCTTATACTTATTTTATCTTTTAGTTCATATTTTTTATTTACTTTTTGGCGTGATTTATAACGCCTGGTGCCCAAAATTATATGAGGTTTATAAAACCTCGGCGGATGTTTTACTGATAGACCTGTTCCTTTTCCTTCTCGAGGTTCGCTGCATGATTTAAGGATTTGCATTTGGATTTGGATTAACGTAATCATAATATACCTAAAGGAACCGAACAGGGGACGTACAATTCATTAATTTCAGGAGTCTTCTCCATTTTACACTCCTAAACTCGGTATGCCACTAGTAGACTGTGAAACAAGAATTTTTGGTTTGTTTAGAAACTTTTGCTAGACAAAAAACAGAAATCAATTTTTGGTAGTTAGCGAAGTGGTTAGCTAAATCAAAGTATCATTTTTCAAATCTTCCAGTAGATCCTAGATTTATTTGGATGATGCCTATCTTTTCTTTTATTACAAGCACAAAATTTTATGCGGTATGCGGTATGCAGTAAATGGTTAAGAACATAATTACTTATACATGTCTGCTTTAAAAAATATTTGCAAGTCAAAAATGTAGAAGTAGACGTTGACATACAAATAAAAATATATCTATGAATATAGTTCACAGTGCATTTCTTTAAAAGAAATAAAAATTGGCACTAATTTCTGCTCGTTTCTCCATTTAATCGTTGCTCTACTACAACACTCTAAAAAACTCACCCTGTATAACTAAAGTAATATATTTTCTTATTGCATTGAGTGCTTGCATAATCCTGTTCTACAAACCTTTTTTATACCTAGCGAAACCTTTCGTTTCTTTTTGACATGAAAGCTGTCAAATTCATATTGCAAACTATCCAAATTCAGCTTTGAATTTATGTTGAAATGTCGTAGACAGTACTTATAGTAAAGTGGAGACTATATTATTTTAAAAAAAGTAATCGAATATCAATCAACAGGAAAAACACATGGTTAACAATTTCCATTGGCGTATTTATTCAGCAAGCAAAAATTAATTAGGTTTTAAATCGAACCTCACGTCAGCCACAATGCTGCCTTCCTAAAACAGAATACCCTCTAATTTCATTTGTGCCCACACATCACATCCTACAAGCCCACTTGAACTATACTTATTATTGATAGATCGTACAGGAGCTTAAAGAACTCGGTCAATCGTACTAGACGGTAACTAAAATGCAAGGCCACTTTTACAATAGCAATTTCGGCAGATAGGTAGTAGTCACGAAGCTTGATCTCTCCCAATGTAGCAGTCGTTTAAGAGTTGCCTATAAAAAGACAAATAAAAATGCACCAATAAGGTTTTATTTCTCTATTTTCTATGCCAAAACAGATTATATGACCAATAAAAGAGGCAGTTGTAGTTTAGAAGTCTGAGAAATCGTCGATGAGTTCAAAGGAAGAAGTTTTTTTTTCGAAAACTAGCAGACCTGCGTTACCTAATTGAAAAAATCGTTCATGGCTCGAAAACGCCATGTCGAATACAATTACAAATCGCTGCGGATTTAAGTAATAAATCGCCAGAAATCGCATTTATATTCAGCGATTGGAAATACAGATTTTCCTCTTTCAAATTTAATATTTTCCATTAAGTAGTTTTATATAGCGTTTTCTATGTTGATCCCCCAAATCCTCGTTTAACCTAGATTTTTAATGAGATTGTAATAGTGCCTCAATGGTGTAGCAGTCGCAACACCCATTTCACAGTTACGGGATTTTCGAGACGATAAGAACTCTCGAGACGTTGGAATTTTCTAATTAAGAATTTCAGTTAAGTAACTCACGAAAATGTTATATTTGTAAATTACCCTTTCGGCATTTACAATAGTTAGAGCGCTTTTGACCCTTTGAATTTACACCCTCCCCTTTGAACCAAAGTGCAAAAATATTCCAATTAAATACGAAATTCGAATTTGAACTGATGCAGCAGGAAGCACTCATAATTACGATGTACTGCTGTTAAAAGCTCTTGCTGAGAACGATGGCCGAAGTAAAATATTACTTCATATTCAAACGGGGAACGGTAGTACGGCTTTTAAATCTTAATAAATAGAGATAAACGAAGAGTTTCTTTTAAAAGATATACGGACTTAAGATGTCAAACAAATTAGGATAAGGGGTGATAAATTCCACCTCATTTACTTCGTTATGGTGAGATGTCTTGAAATTAAGGGGAGCTAAATAATTGTCTAAGAAATTTGGTTTTTGCGCAAGGTTTTCATTGGCGGATATTAGCTCGTATAACCCGGATTATTCGAGATTTTAGCAGTGTATTTTACAAGTGGTTCATCTGATCAAAATGATTATTACGTAATCTTATATATCCGTTTAATAAGTAGCAAAATTAGGATGTTTGCTAATTTTGATGATTTATTCTTCTCTAGCGGTACCTATTGAGCAATAAATATTCAGAAATATGTAACGATACAGTAATAGCATAATTAAACCACGATATCTACAAAGCTAGCTAAAAGTTTCTGATGTTACAATTACATCTTTTATGACGAAACTGAAAGTTATGTGTACGAAGTATATTAAATTACTCTTGGAAGTCGCACTTCCTTTCTGATTTAAAGTCATTGTATTAGCACTAAATAAGTGAGTCTTTCTTGCAGATTTTCACTATCATTACCATCGTACATTAAGAAACGGTTGTTAGTAATTTCTAGCAGTTGGAGTTCAAAATACATCCAGAAATATGCAGAGCTACATAACTCGCGTTATTTCATTGCAAACTTTCGACCCCGACTTTCAAATTTTGTACTGTTTTACACCCTTGGCCCTCTTCGTATGAAAGCAAATTTATATTGGGCCCGAAAAGGTAATAATTAAGGTGTGAATGAGGGTTGACGAAGGATCAAAGTAGGCATGAAGTGGTTTCGAAAGAGGTGTGAGGAAACCTCTAGAAAAACTCTTCCATGGAGGAGTGAAGAAAGCTTCAAAAAGAGATAACCTAAGGAAGTCCCGAAGAAGGTACGAAAAAGGGTCGAATGTTGCACAACGATAGGGTAGGTGGATACACAAGATTTTCAGTAAGTTGGAGGGCTCATTAGTAAAGCAGCTCAGAGGGACGAATGCCGTCTAGCTGTTGAGGCGGGCAAGTCCCTAACGTGGTCGGGGATGAGGAGGTAAAAAGTGGAAATGGTTCGAAGTGTTTAGAAGGTTATAAGGTCACTGGAGCAAATGAAAGCGGAAGCGGAGAGAAAGAAAGGAGAACGCACACTAGAAAAAAGAGAAATGAGCGAATTGAGGGTAGAAAAGGAAAACATGGAGTGCGATCTACATATGACGTTAAACAGTTAAAGGGAATGGGATATACATAAATGACGGTTTGGCATGTGAAGAAAGAAGTGTACAAAGAGGAATTAGAGAAGTTGTGGAAATCGAAAGAGGAAAGAGGAAGAAAGTAGGATAGGGAAATAGGAAAATAACGGTATAATATGAATAACCATATGTGGAGCAAAGGAAAAGGTTTAGTGAGAATAGAGAGGAAAAGAACGAGAAGTTATAAGGAGGAAAAGAGGGGGCGTGGGGGTACAGATACAAACAACGGAAGAAGAGAGATAAACGAAATGAGGACAACATGAAAATGATATTCTGGAATATAGCGGGTGTAGCTGGTACAGACGCGCACCTCTGAGAGTTTGTAAGAGGATGTGATGTCGCGTGGTGATAGTAATATATATCATGGATAGAAGAAAAGAATTGGGAGAAAATATAGAAGATATTCCAGATGAATCCATTTTGAAGAACTGTTTGCGCAGAGGGACAATGTAAAAGGGAAGATTAATAGGAGGGATGTATCTTGGATATAGGAGGATGAAACGAAAGTGGAGGACGGAATACAGGCCAAACAAGTGGCAGTGAAGGGAAAGAAAATTAGAATGATAGAGAGGATGAGGGAGATTTTAATGCTAGAACGGGAAATAAAGGAAATTGAGTTGAGTTGGAAAAAGGAACACACCACAGAAAATCAAGAGATAAATAATGTAAAAAAAGGGAGAAGTGATACCAGAATTACCCGAAAAGAAGAGTTGGCGAATTTCAAACGGAAATATAAAGAGAGAGATAAGGACGGGCAATTCGCATACATGGGAGGAAGAGGGAAATCGGTACTTAACTTCATAATAGTAAATGAAAAAATAGATAAATTTATGGTAGGAACAAGGACAGAAGGGTATCATCAACCGATGGTATTATATCTAAAAGGGAAGCTAAGTGAATCAAGAAATAATAAGATGTAAAGACGAAGGGTGATACAGTTATGGACAAGAGACACGGTGGAGTTATGTAGAGGAAGACTAGAGGAACAAGGAGAAGAAATATGAGCGAGTACAGATGAAGGGTGGAATAGTATAAAGGAGTATATTAAAAGGCAATAACGTGGAAAAAATAACTGAAGGGGAGGAAGAAAAAAAAGAAACGAGTGGTGAAACAGAGAGGGTACACTGTACAGAGAGAGAAATAGATATAAAATTAATGACTAAGAAAAAAACAAGAGGGGAAATAAAGGAACAAATAGTGAGAGACCAGAAAAAAAGTAAATAAAAAAATGTAAAGAAAAAAAGAGAAGCAACTAAAAAGACCGAAGAAGACGAGGTAGGAAATGAGACTTTGGTTTGCGCCACAGATAGGGTCAAGGAAAGTATGACGAATTTAATAAACAAAGATTGGAAAGAGAAATGGAAGAAAAGAGGATGTTGGGAGAAACAAAAATGGGCTTCAGAAAAGGGGGATCGACTGTGTAAGTATAAGTTGTAACCTGCAGGGGGGTCTCGTTTCTCTAGGTTGAAATAATGCCAACGATAAGAGGGAGCCACTCTGTAGTTAAAAATTTACGTGATGTAAACGTAATTTTGGTTTAGCATTAGAAGTTTCAGACGGGACATCTACAATGTTTTAGTTTATTTGTTTAGACCTGAGGGAAACTCTGTCAAATGTACACAGAATTTAAGGATTTAATGGTCATTGTAGTAAATGATTTCAATTCCGTTGCAGTTTTTTTCTATTATAGTGCTAAGGATATCTTTACTATGGCAATATTAAATGTATAATGTGATCATGACAATTCCGGACTTCTTCATGCACTGTTATCAAAATAGGAATAAACGAATAGACGGCATCTCCCAAAGAAAGGCGAGTTTCACTTTTAATGTAATGTCATATGGGTTTGAAGTAAATAACGAAAAAAATAGCGAATAAAACAAACAATGGGGGCGTTTCCATTATTGGGACAATTCTCTTTTTTCCCATTTGTCGATCGTAAAGTAGTCAACTGGCCCGGTTTCAGCCGGAAGATACTGTTTGCGTAAATTTATTGTTACTGTCATCGCATAAGACTAAAATTAACCATAAAATATCGCGTAAGGTCCCTTCAACTAATTTATATCCGTCCGTTATTTTGATGGCCATAGTGGTGATAATATATCTATTTTATTGTTGGCGAACAACGTTAACTTTTTCCCCCATCAATCATTCGATCTAGTTTTACCGACCTCATTTCGAACGGCGCGCACGTGTTTTTTACTCTCTTTTGAAATAAAATCAGAAGTGAAATTCTTGTAAAGTGGAAATATCGATCGGTTGTGTTTTCTTTTTGGAAGTATACCGTTCCACTCTTAAATCTCTTTTCCAATATCGAAATTGATATTTAAGATTTCCCTAATGTTATTTTTGTCCTTCAGTGGTGTTGCTTCTGTAATATAGTACAGCTCGAATGGACTGCAGTTACTGAACGGTAAATTCGGTTTCGGTTGTTAGGCTACCCACCAAACTTTGTTTTATCGGAGTTACTCCTGAAATGCACAAGCAATTTGCATGCGCTCGTATAGTGATAATAATTGAAAGGGAAATGGGGTTAATGACTGTTTATAATTAACTGGAGTTGTTCTGTTGTACGAAATACAATATGAGGTTGGAAGTTATTAAGCACGCTATCGAGGCGTCATTTGATATTAAGCGGTCAATTCTTAACCCTCGCGATGAAATGAAATGGTATTAAATAGAAAATTCCCTTTCCCTAACCATCTAGATGTTGAATAGCCACATGGCATTCGATGTCTTAGGTATAAAAATTGTGCAGGAAATAGTAATGGCCAACATCACACAAATTTTTAACTCAGTTATGGTTTTACGACACTATCCGTCGGCATGGTCAGTGTCCCATCTCGTTGCTGCATGTCCTAGACAAGATATTTGAAATCCATGCTTAATTTTTTTCTTAGGAACCCATTTTGTGGACGGATTAGCTTAGGATTGCACGATGCGCTCTGAAAAAACGAACGGCGCAGATTTGGCAGCACCTAGAATGTCCCTCTGTCACTATTTGCAGCACAACAGGACGTAGACATGTATTGTTTGTTCTACTTTCAAATGACAAAATCTCTTCTGAAGAGCGCCTA
Organism: Photinus pyralis; assembly: GCF_008802855.1. Taxonomy (NCBI): domain Eukaryota; kingdom Metazoa; phylum Arthropoda; class Insecta; order Coleoptera; family Lampyridae; genus Photinus; species Photinus pyralis. The sequence continues at coordinate 15,573,925 of NW_022170663.1, read as the reverse complement.
ATTTTATGCAACCAACTTCTTCAAACAAATAAAGGTCTGGCTGTCAGATTAATTAATTTGAATATTGTTACATTGGCTTTTCTATTTTTATTTTCGTTCGTGTGCGATGTATTCAACTGAAGAAAAAGTTGACAGTGTTCATTGGTATAGTGCCGGTAGCAGTTCAAGGAGCATAATAGATTTATTTTCTGTGAAGTCAAAACAATTGGCAAATTAATTAATAATGACAGGCAGATCTTAATTTGATTATGGAAGTTATTTTTGTTGCATAAAATTAGGCGCCTTTCAGAAGAGATTTTGTCATTTAAAAGTAGGCATAGGGAAATACGAAAATACCTATACTATGGCTACTTCTTAATAAATTGCACTGTATATACCTATACTCTGTGCTATCACAAGCTTTTTGTCATTTAACATTTCGTTACAAATCTTTTTTTTAGTTTAAAGGTTCGTTTTGTTAATGCTAGTTGTTTTTTATAAAGGATAAAATCGTAAGGATCGTTAGTACGTTGCCATTTTTTAAAAGCAACAGTTTACTGAATCTATTAATACTCTTACTGATGTAAAATATGCCTGGAAAAAAGTCAAAATTTTGAAAGACAAGTGGGTTTGTACTGAAAATGCTAATAGGGAAAAAAATTTACAAAAGGACAAAGAAATTGAAGTCATGCTTGATAAACTTGCCCCACCCTGGGTCGCGACCAATCCTGTGGAGGTACCGTGTACAATCACTGAACATGAAACCTTTTTCAATAAAAGTTTCACCATTGAAGAATTTCAAACGGCCCTTTCCTCAAGAGGGGATAAATCGGCTCCAGGTCTTGACGGTGTTAATTACGAAGTCCTCCATAACATACCCAAACCATACCATCATACTTTACTGAACATCTTCAATGACATGTATATCACCGACTCGTACCCATCAGCATGGAAACAAATATATATTCACTTTGCTAGTAAACCGTACGGAGAGGGCGTAAGACCACTTGCTTTGACTTCTTGCTGCTCCAAGCTGTTTGAGCTAATGTTGTCGTACAGGCTTCGCTGGTGGTTGGAGCACAATAATCTTCTCCCCGCCACTCAGTCAGGATTCAGAAAGGGGCGATCTTGTGCTGACAATTTGGCCATATTGACTCTTGAGGCGGACGATGCGATTCGATCACATGAACAGCTACTAGTTGCTTTCTTAGATGTTTCGGGCGCGTTTAACGATGTCCTTCCTGACATTTTAGTAGGGAAACTGGCGAACATGGGTTGCCCAAGCAAACCCCTCAAATTTATAAAGTTCATGACCTATGAAAGATTTATTTACACCTGCTCCTCTGTTGACGGCCCCAAAACTACTCACAAAGGTGTCCCACAGGGAGGAGTTCTGAGTACTTTACTATACAATTCGTATGTCGCGAAAATTGAACATAACATTCCCTCCAATACTAATATACTACAATTTGCTGATGACATAGCGGTATATATTCGTACTAAAAATGTTAATAAAGATGTGCGAATCCTCGATCAATCGGTGAACACTATCAATGAAAACTTGAATCTGATTGGTCTTTCTCTCTCTCCTAAAAAAACAGTTTTTCTACGATTAAGAGGACGGACTCGTGACACAATCAAATTCCGAATAAAATTAAATGGGCAAGAGATAACTGAGTCGGATTCAGCCAAATTTTTAGGTATCATTTTCGATACAAATCTCAACTTCCATAAGCATATTAATTATATTATATTAAGTACGAACCGCAGACTCAACTTGCTCAGATTCACTCGAGGCATCCAATGGGGATGCTCTCCTCAGACATTGCTCACCCTTTATAAGTCTTATGTACGTTCGAAAATAGATTATGGTTCATTTGTTTATTTTCCTAGAAACCAAAATATGATTGACAAGCTTGAACGGCTGCAATACGCAGCCATTAGGTTGGCATTAGGATACAGGGGTAGTACACCAACAAACGTTCTACTTGCAGAGGCTAAGTTGTTAACAATAGAGTCCCGCTCAAAACTACTCTGTTCTCGTTATCTGTTAAAAGTCCTTTCTAATTCCAACCTGATAGTTAATAAAGCTATTAAAAAATTCTTTGTTGGTTCCGTTACTGATAGAAGAATCAGACAGAGCCTTATTGGCAAAGGTATTAAAGATATCCTTAGCCTGCAACCGCAGATACTGGTATCAAACAACTTGCCTATCTACGAAGTCGATTACCGTTTTGTTTGATCGAACTAATATCCATCTGCAAGAAGGCAAAATCTTAAATCTAACTGATAGTGTTCCAAAAATCAACTCTGCCATCGACAGCTTAATTAATGGGAAACAGAATCACATATATTTTTATACGGATGGTAGCGAAACAGAAGAAGGAATCTCAGTTGGCGCTGCATTTCTTGCTCCTCACGTTCAAACATCTGGTACTAAAAGTATTATCAAGGCCGCGTCTATTTTTTCAGCGGAATGCATTGCAATTATTGAAGCATTGAAAACAGCCTTAAAATACAAAACTAGAAATATCTCAATCATAAATGATTCGCTTAGTATTTTACAAACCCTCAAAAAACCAAGTCTTTCGATAAAAACTAGCCCTTACATACTAGAAATCAGACAATTAATTCACACCTTCAAAAGCGGTAACCCGAGCAACTCGGACATATTTTTCTTCTGGGTACCCTCGCATAGGGGTATTACTGGAAATGAAGCAGTAGATAAACTTGCTAAAAATGCAACTTGTTTAGAACCCAACATCAGTAGAGTGCCACCTTTAGATCTTTTTGCAGCAATCAGGAAAAATATAATGGCGGAATATAATTTCTACATAGAAAACTTAGGGAAAATCAAGGGAGTGCAGTATTTTGAGTTATGTCATTCCAGGAGGAAAGTGCCATGGTTTCAGGGCCTTAACATTCCTAGAAAATTAATTACCTTTATAAATCGATGCCGCTCTGACCATTACAATCTCAAAAAATCACTATTTAAAATAAAAATTGTGAATAGCCCTAACTGTGAGTGCGGCTACATGGAAGAGGACCTGAATCATGTCTTGTGGCAATGTCCTAGATTTGATGAACAGCGAGAACAACTTATTAAACTTCTTCGAGCACATGATAAAAAAATCAGCTTCCCCCTCCATATAAATTCATTCATAGGTAAACCGAACGTCTTAATAATGTCATACATCCTGAAATTCATGTTAAGTTGTGATCTCAAAATTTAATTCAAATTGTTCTAATAAACACAGCAAGCTGTATGGCCAGTTAGGCTGGATGCTTTAATAAAAAAAAATCCCTATGTATACTTCTAAATGAATATCACTGTATATTCACCAATAACGTTTTATTCCTCAGGAAATTAACGATAGGGTAATTATTAAACTAGCTCTAATACCAAGTAGCACAGAAGTTAATGAAGGGCGCAACTCAAAAATGGTGTCAAAATATGACTGAATAATTGAGATTCATCAATCACTAAATGTTTTTTCAATGATTTCTATGGTATTTTTATGGTTTTAGAGTCTTTGAGAAACCTTAACAGTCTTTAAGGGCTTTTAATAACCGGAAATTTGAATTGTCTTAAAGACCATGTACTTGCTATAAGGGTGCCCGAATGCATTTATAGGTTTTTAAGACCCTTTAGGGGTTCCCAAAAAAAGCAATCTTTTTTGTTGTACTGGATACATGGAAAAGTGAGGTAGATAAGGTAATTTTTAAACGATCGGTGTAACAAGAAGGGTATGTTTCCATTTAAAAAGTATAATATAAATATGTCCCCATCAGAGGATAGTAAGTCAATATGCTCCAGGCAGAGCCATTGAAGCTTCTTTTGCCTGGGGTGTAAGGCTTAGTCATCTGAAGATATTCACAGTACTCAGAACCTGTGATCATTGTTTGGGGAGAACCATCGAAGCTCCTTTTGCAGGGGAGTTTGATATGAAATGCTCTCCCGAACATGATCACCACATATATTGATGGTTCTACACGTGTTAAACCGAGAACATACCACTGGGGACCGAATGGAATACCCCCTAGGAAGAGGACCGATGCTCTTTGGTAATCAGTTGATCTTCTCCAACACCAACAGCTGGAGCCCTCGGTACTTGTCATTATGATTCTTGAGGAAAAGCCATCGAAGTTTTATTTTGCCATCCCTTCCAGACCCACCGCTGATGTATACTCATCTTAAGGTATCCACAGTACTCAGCACGGGTGATCGCTTTTCTAGGAATAGTCATCGAAGCTCCTTATCCTGGCGGAGTTTGAAATGGAATGCTCCTCCGGACATGATCACCACAAATAGGTACTGGTGGTTCTATATGTTTTGAAACGAGAACGTACCATTGTAGGTATTTAATACCCTCCAGAAAAAGGAACTTTGATAGCTCCCTGGTGATCATCCGCACCCAAACAGTTAGGGTCCTCAATACTTATCATCATTTTCAAGGAACAACCATCGAAGTTTCTTTTGCCTGAGGTATTCGATACGCCCCCCCCCCCCGTTGATGTATACTGCTCTCAGAACGTGTGATCATTTCTAGGAAAAACAATTGGTTCTTCTTTTCCTCGGGAAGTTTGGTATGGAATGCTCTCCCGAACATAATCACTGCAAGTATCGATGGGTGTATACATTTTCAAATGATAACGTATCACCGGGGGAGGGGGGAGGGGTTTGTCATGGACTACCCTTCAGGAAAAGGAGTTTTGATAGCTCCCTGATGATCAGCCCTACCTCAACAGTTGGAGCCGCTCGTTAACGCCTCTGCTTTAGTCTTTGAGGGTTTCCAAGGTCTTACTGGTTTATTTTAGAGCCATTAAAGCCTTTATAATGCTTTACGACGAATTTTTAAGAGCCTTTAGAATGTGTTAAAGAGCTTTATTAGCCCTTCACAGTTTTAATGAGTATCTTGGAGTACCTTTATGAGTCATTTATTAACCTTTATGATTGATCACCTTTAAGGGACAGCAAGAGTACTCAGCAACTTTGATCCCGTGTATATGTAATATCTAAATGGAGTATTAGTATTTTACGTTACGTACCATACTTTTCTATCCTCCTCCATGAATTTCGAAATGAAAATAAGGCAAAACACAAAACGTCTGTTGACATTTGTAAATAATTATCATTTCCAAATGATCTATTTCTATTTTTTTTATTATTCACGGGTGTAGGTAATAGGACTAAAATCCAAATCGGATTTAAACCCTACAAATAAAAAGGTTGTATTGCTTTAATGGCTTCATTTGTTGGCCAATAAGACTATCCTGTTTCCCCTCTCGATGGAGTTGTGGTTAAGTGATGGGAGGATAAAAGTGTACCTACACAAAGGGTATTTTTACGGTTTTATAATGCAAATAATTCATAACTACCGCATTAAAAGTTTTAGGGGATTCAGTTCTGTATTGAATGAGACCATTAGATGCATATTTTTGGACTTCGCGACTTCGTACAGGCATAGACATTACCCTCTGTCTTAATTCATTTTTTCCTCGTTCCCGTGGGAGGTGCTTTCGAAGTTCACCTTAACACCTTCAAAGAAATCCACGTTCTAAATGTTAAGTCTCTATCTTCTGCAGACTATAAAGCGTAAAATCCAGTTTTTCGCAATTCCCGTAGGAATTTCGGGAAATCCTTAGTGCTCCCTTACAATCCCAACCCAAGGAACCTATATGCAAAATTTCAGCACTAGTGTGGGAATGGGTGGCCCAAAAAATATGCGTCTGGTCTTCATTCATTGCAGAATTTAATGCGCCAAAACTTTTAATGGGAGTGTCTTCGCTATTGTGAGAAAAATCGGAAAAATACCCTTGTTGTAGGTACATTTTGACCCCACACCACTTAAACATAACTACCCCTTCGTCTAAGAAAGTTCAGATTTGCAAGATGAGGATAATAATTTTCATCTGGCATTTATAGTGAACGTTTCTTTGCGATTTTTATTTACTTGTATGTAATTAAAATTGGTTTCGAGTACTATTCGATATAATTTTTGCATAATCGAGGGTGGGTTTTAAATTTGTAATTGAACTGCCATCACTTCACCTGGATAGTAGCACAAAATTGATTAACACTCTGTGGTTAACAACCCCATGAAATACTAGTTCCACTAATACATTGACCGGCATTATGCGCTATGAAATATCTGAACGGGAGCCAATATCTAAGTAAATATTTACCACCGGAACCGCAATAATTGGTAGTACTGCAGGCAATGTAATATTCGCTGCAGTTCCGTATTCAATTATGTATAATATCCGTTTTTCTTTCTAAGTTTGATAATTAAACTGCGGTGTTCCGCTAATTAAATTAGCGCCAGCATTCTGTGCTACAAATGTGTATTTAATGGACGGAAGTACTAAATTATAAACAAATTATAGAGCACTTTACCGTTTGATTCCGCATTCTCAATTGCTGAAACACATTAATATTAAGGGTGTAGCAAACATAAGCCCACATTACGTTACGTCAGTTTTAACGTCTGTTTGCTCGTATTTCTTTGTGCATACTTGAAATTCATGAAGTGATAATATTTAACAGAACGAAAATATTAGAGCTGTTTCCAATTGGTACGTACAAACTTTTATGTGAGCCGTAAACAAATATTGCGAACTTTGGAGGGAGTTGATCAAGAAAATGTTCATTTGGTTGCTACAGTAAAAACAAACATTTAATATAGGAGTCGGGAATATTAATTAAGACGCCGCTTTAATATGGTGCGATCAAAGCCAAGCAGCGTCACAGTATTCATCTTTGTATGGAGTCTGATATATCATCATTATATTCATTTCCGTAATTGCAATTTTCACTGTTTGTTTACTAGTTTCGTAAGAGTATCAAACCGTCTTTGACTGAAGTTTTCATAAATTCCCTTTTAAGTTTTTTTTGGAATTTTCTCTTGATATTCTATAAAAATGTATTGAAACCCTGGAACGATTTTAAAGTATTGTCGAAATTTTCACGAATCTTTTGAATTTTGTTATTTTCTTTGGTCCTTTGCTCGAATTCATTTTTAGTTTTCTTTGGAGCCTATTCATATTGTGAAACGCATGTGTCAGTGTACAGAAGGTACGTTATTCGCTAATATTTCAAAAAGGGGTACTTATGGTTGTTTAATAATGCGCAATTTTCTCATGAAGAGTTCCTAAAATCTCCTTAAAAGTTTTTTTAAATGTTAAAATCCTTGACGAAGACTTTTTTTAGAAATACTTTTAAACTCTATTGAAATTCCGTTACGGTTTCTTTGAAATTCCACGAAGTATGCCCCAATGTATGGAAGGTGAAATATTGAAGTTCTGTAGAGATTCATAATACCTCTGGTATACTCTGCAGTGTAACGAACCTTTACGACTGCTTTGGGGCACCGTGTAGTTAATTTCGTAGTTTACCCTGAGATTCACATGCCCATCTCGGTGAAATAAAATTTGTTACGTATACCAATTCTTATATTACTAAAGTAACCCCTTGCCTCTCTTACTGCTGCGATTGGTAAAAGTTGACCATCATTATCTCTTTCTCGTTCAAAATTACGAATAAGATTAGAAATAAGTTGCTTACTTTTTCTTGGTAAACCCGATGGCATTTTTGAATCAAAATGCGTTACTGATATCTCTAAATAAAATGCAAAATTTAAGCGCAAAATTTTAAGATGTTAATTTATCAAACCTAGAGATTGAAACGTCAATTCAAATTTCAGCAGTTCCAGAACCAACCACCATAATTCGAATTTCAAACCGAGCTCAGTTTGAATTTCGATGTTCCATCTTGAGACGCTAACTTCAATAATTAAGAAAATCTATAATTACCTCTTCTAAAGATGAAAAGAAGGCATACTCTGTAACTCTACAATAATCGCGCATTTAACGAGAAACACAGAAAGTAAACTTCAAGTAGGATAAGCTAGTTCGGAAGGATTTCATCCTTTTTGCGCAAATAAATCCCATTTTAAGTTTCAAAAATATACATAATTTAATTATAAAAGTTTCTGAATAATGAACGGATAGTATTTCACATAAATCTGTTTAGTATTCAGCGATCTCCCCGAAAATTCTATTAAATTTTCGAAAAGTTAACGACAGCTTTATGCAAGTCGACGACGGGATGTGTACAGATAATACGCCCTTTGCCATTATTAGGAAATAAACAAATCATAACGGAGTTCAAGCCAAAGTTTCGGATCGACGTCATAAATTTGACGAGACGACATTGAATCACATTAAACTGCCGGAGCAGAAATCCGGAAAGCTTTCTGCGACCCGAAGCCGACGAGATCGGGACCGGAATTTATAATGTGTCTTTTGGAAAAGTAGTTCAAAGTCCTTTCCTTTCAGATCATTAGCTTTTTGGCAAATTTCGTGTCGAAGGACGTCAGAAAACGATTTAATTATTAAACGTTTCTTCTCTCCAGTTGGAAAAATTTGGATCTTTTTGAAAACTATGAGAACTAGACATATATGTTATTCAAAGCTTCGTTAGGGATGAAATATTTTCAGACGTCTACTTCCGCTTATAACGACGCTCTCCTACCTTCTTATCGAGCGCACGAATTTAAGTTACCGTTAGAATTAGGGTTGAGGTTCGGGAAAGTTTACCGGCTGAATCTGACAACATAAAACTAAGGTAAAACATGACCATATGAAGTGAATATCATCGGCAAGTGAGAACTAAGTACCTAAAATTCACTTGGTACATTGCCGCTAATTATTTATACACCATTGATTGTTACAATTTAAGAATCAAGTTTTTACATACCTATTTTATACCTCGGGAATTCAAAAAATTATAAGTGACCTTTACAAAGCCTGTACAATTATTTGTAGATGTTTAAATCTAGGTACTCTTTTAACACGTAATAAAATTGAACAAATAAAAAAATAAAACGTGACTATATTTAAACAAATTAACAACTAACAATTCTGGTATAAAACAAAAACAGAGCTGAGGAGGATTCGAATCACTTAGGAATCGAATCCTGGATTCGAATCATTTTCGGTGATTCGGAAGTGGGATCCGAATACTTTAAAATAAAAGGATCCGTGATCCGGATTCGTTGCATTTGTCAGAAAGGATTCGTATTCGAATCCTCAGTGTATGCATCCGAATCACCAAGAATTTTGAAATATTAGTTTTGTCTAAGGCAAACAACAAATAAATATTTTTTTGTTGATTTTATTTTTAGTTTAGCATAATGCTTATTTGGTTATCTATTTTAAAGTTAAATAAACTTCATATTCATTATTCTTGTTTTTACTTAATATTCTCGGACTTTACTTTATGATACTTAATAATTATAGTACGTACAGAGTTACAGACTTACAGACTTACAGAGTATAAGAACAGAACACTTCGGAAATTGAGAACCTAGAGAAAGCCCTATGACCCCAGTGATGATTTTTATAATTACCCGTCTTAGTTTTGTAGGATTTCTAAGAGAGGTAAACTCCAAATACTCTTTAAAATTCTGCGATTTTATTTTTTTGTTAATCTGTGATCCGTGATCCGAAAAATGATTCGAATACTAGGATTCAAATCATGTCGCAAGCGGTACAGGATCCGAATCAAAGTATCCGTGATTCGAATCCATTATTGATGATTCAGATTCGTGATTCGAATTATTTTTTGGAGGATTCGTCCCAGCTCTGAACAAAAATCCTCTCGAATTCAACTGTTCAATTGTTTTGCATACCTTCTCGAATTTTCCCTTCCTGACAACGGTCTTCCAAATACTTTGCGTCCCTGTCTATTTCATTCCTTATAGCTCTGTACTTTCTTTCTCCTTTCTCTGTATTGTCTTCTTTCAATTTCCTTCTCTATTTTCTCAATAATTTCCTCTGTTATCTACTCTCTTGTAGTATCTGATTTCTGTCGACCTATTTTTGTTTTTGCATTGTTTGTTATGCATTCTTCCTCTATATCCTCCATTCCTGTGAGTATAAATAAAATGTGATTGAAAAATGAGTTACGTTACGTTAATAAATCCCCAGGTACGATCATGAAATTAATAAGAATGGCTGGAAGGCACCTTAATTAAGCGTTTTCAACAAAAAAAATTGGGGGAGAAGCCGTAAATTCGTCGAAATGTGAGGTTATATTACTCCAAATTTCATGATTACTTCTTGGTAAGAGTGTGCGTAACATTCCAACTTTAATTTTTTAAAAAGGTATGTTAGTTTTCCACGATTTAATAAACGTTTAAAAAAACTATACATGTGTTTCCTGATGTGTTTCTACATGTTTTACATAATTGATGTGTACTTTTTTAAATTTAAAGTCGATCTTTGCCAGATGTAAAATGTAACCTTCTTTACTCAAGTCTAGACTGAATGCGCTTCCAAAATTGGTTAATTTTTCAGTTGCACCAACTTAATAATGACGAAATTTAAGTAACATAACCCCAGATTTCGACGAAATTGGACAATTTAGTGACTTCTCCCGCAAATATTTTTGTTAGCGCTTATCTAAGGTGCCTTCTAGACATTTTTATTAATTTCATGAGCGTACCTGGGGGGCTTAGTAATGTCACGTGCAGAAAAAATATCTGATAGGTAAAGTTTGGATAATTTCCATCAAATTCTGTTGCTTTATTATTTTTTAAGCAATTCTAAACTAAAAGTATGGACAAATACTGTGTACTTCATGAAAATTGCATGGGTTAATGTAGTGGAGGGATCATTTTTCTTATTTGGTGCATCCCCTGATAAATTAATTTAGCAGACAAGTACCTAGACAACAATTGTATCAACAATGGAAACAATGAAATTTATCTGAACTCCATTTGTGACAGGTGAAATGATCTGCCATCTTTCCCGAATTCATACAAAAATGACGTTAGTAAAAATAAAATCGGCCAAATTTTTATGTTACACTAAACGGGTCGAGCTTCCCCAATAAGAATAATCCGATTCATCACAGCTAGAGCAAAATGGAATCCTTTCCAAATGATGTTAAAAGAGAGGATTTACAGTTAACCATTTCCACATAACTTTAAGCTTTAGGATAGAGGGGAAGTAAGCGAATTTAATTTATTAATCAAAGCAAGAAAAATTTCGCTTTTAAATGTAATTAGCGGAAAATGTAAATGTCTGTGACGTAAATCACACTCAGAAGTAGATGGGGACAATTAAATACATCGGAAATATTTAATTCGGGAGTAATGCTAATGTTAATTTGAAAGCTTAATTGGAATTAATTAAACTAAAAATTGGAGTGTATTGAATTTGTGTTGGATGGAAAGAGTGAGATGTCTAATGAAGTAGGTAGCAAATAAAATTTTTTGCTCAGGACTAACACCCCATTGTGCTAGAATAGTCTAGAAAGGACACCTATCTCTACATGCGAGAAGGCTTTCCAACCAAAGAGCTGTCACGCCTTTTCAGAGGTATCATAGCTTGTTACAGACTAATACACGATTCTCAAGGCTAGTTTAATTTTACAATGGCGCTGGTTAAATAAGCTTTTTAATGCACTGGAAGCATTCCAAAAGTTACAAAACTTTACTGACCGATCTCTATTTTCCTGGTCACTTTTAGGACTTCAAAGACAATGAAAGCCTGTATAAGCTGAAATGTCTTTAGGTCCCACAAAACTCTCCAAATTCGCCATATTGAAAGTAAAATGGAGTCTTCGTGGTTCATTTTACATAAATAATTTATTAGTCAAAGCAAGAAAAATTCCGCTTTTAAATGTAAATGTCTGCGACGTAAATCAGATTAAGAAGTTATAAATGGACAGGATTAAATTGAATATGTCAGAAATATTTAATTCGAAACTAATTGGCTAATAGATTACTTGAAAGCTTCTTCGGAATTAATTAAACTAAAAATCAGAGTGTATTGAATTTGCGTGGGGGGGTGGAAAGAGCGAGAGTAGGTATAGGCAGTAAATATGATTTAAAAGAAAGGTTCTTTTATTTTCGAAATTATTAACGAAATATAAGCGGCTTTGTTCAATCTTTCTTTTCCTTGAAAGTTAATTAGGCAGTTCTGCAATTGATTTACTAGAAATGTTTCGGGGGAAGTTTGCAAGATTGCAATTTTTAGATGGGGTTATTGGTGTCAGCACTATTTTTGTACATGGCGGAATTCTGCTGAATCCCTACCAGGTCGCTATAACGGTTGATCAATATGAGGAAAAATTAAATTTTCCTTTGTCAGAGAAATTTATCAACACAAACTTAATTATCTTTTATTAAGATACGGCCGTGCCTTTGCTTTATTGTATTTAGAGGTAATAACTTGTTATTAATAGCCTTTTATGTGAGTAGAATTTATATCGGGCTTCTTTTGCATCAGTTTCCCCGATTTCTCATAATTCAATTATGACTTTCGGCAATATTGAAGGTTTCAAATTGAAATTAAGGAAGGTTTTGACGTTTTTGTGAACTTATGGATTGCGTTTCAAGGAGATTATGGCTGTACACCTCAGATGGCATTTTAAAACTCTTCTTTGGAATAACTTGCTAAAATAAATAATTCATTTAGGGCGTTTTCAACGTCGAAACTTACGAATACTGAAAGTTCTTGATGAGATTACCTTAAAACAATTTTGAACTTTTTCGCCCTAAACCTAATTAGACAAGGAGCGCGAGGGATCATAATACCCAGCGCATTGTTTTTTACTTAAAGGGGGTGATAACGTATTGACGAGAGAACGGTCTACCGTAATAAAGCGACATCCGCTGACCACAAGCAATTACACGATCGGGCAACCGCAAAATTTGATGTTCTGAGATAATTTAGCACCTCATGCCCCGAGGGAAATTGCTATTTGCAGTGTGTATTTGACAATTACATGATTGAGCAAACGTCAAGAACGTTAGTTCGATGAAAATTACGTTTACTAATTGGAGATTGACACATCAGGCTTTATTTGAACAATTTGTACAATAAAATTGCCCTTTTGAGACACTAAGCATTTTCCAATCCCCATCACCGTATCTACGAGTATCTTTAGCCTTTAAATTGAACTACTATAGGTACATTGAACGCCATTCATAAACTGTACTGTACTTTTTGAGACCTCTAGAAAAGGTGTTTTCCAGGTCAGAAAATTGTGTACAACCCTGTAGGTTTTTTCTAGCTTTCTTCTCTTGCTCCGGAAAGGGCTCGAAAAACGCCTAAGAGTTCTCAAAAGGTACAAAAAAGCTTTGGAAATATATTTATTTAATTATTGTCCCTCTCTTGTATGTATTGTACCAACGATAAAAGAAATTTTCCGAGATAATGAGAACTTATGGCTAATTTAAGTTCTGGAAATAGTCAAAAGGTACTGGACGGCGCTGAAAATTACTTAACTGGCTCTGCAATGGATTTTGCTTTAGAGTATATTTTGTAAGCTGTTTTTCCCAAAACTCTCTGCCAACCTTTGGTACAAACTAACTCTCTCCCACAACACCCTTGAGAGCTTAACTCCTTTCTGGAAACACATTACGCCCCTTTTCGAGTTTGTATAGAAACTTTCGTGAGCATTCAACCCTTTCCAGAGCTTTCAAAGAACCTTTGTTCCTTTGTTTACACATAGGAATAGATTTTGCTGCGTGCAGTGGCAAAAGGCTACAAAGCCTCCCACGAAACACGTGTCCAGCTAGCTCAATTAAATAAAAATACTCAGAAAAACAGTTAAGGTAAAATTCTGGATTGTGATTTGGACCTAAACAACTGATACAAAATTGTTCATTTAAACACAACACAATTTTTTTTTAATAATAGCTGTACTAAAGAGTGGCGACAGTGCCAGCGACCAATACCACGCTACAAACACTCGATCGAAACATAATAAATAAAGTATTAATTACCTTGTAATGTAAATAATCCAAATAACTAGTCTTACACTGCGATATCTATTAAACAGACCCATAAGAAAAGCTATTATCCAAGTCATCGTGTGAAATTGAAGAGATATCGGGGCAGGTCAGTATTCTATTAACCAGTTTTCACTCCACCATGAATAAGATCTTGTCGGTACCCACTTCCGACGTCTCGTTCACCCGCAATTCTCATTTTGATGGATTTCACTAGAAAAGTAAAAACCCTCCACAAAATAGTACTCAATTTTTGGGTCATTTCTCTAAACTCGAGCTTCTATTGGCGACTCGAGAGAGAGAGAGAGAGAGACCGCAATTGGAGCTTTAAGAAACGTTTGGGCGGCCAAAGTCGACCACCCCTCAAAGACGTGCGCATTATTGGAAACGGTGGTTAATTTAGATCCTAGGAAAACAAACAACATTCTGTCATGAAAGAGTTGTGCGCTTTTACAAGATCTTTCCGACGACACCAATTTGAAAACAATCGGACCCAAACTGAAAAATCACCACCACGATGGCGCCCAGATGTCGCCGAACCCACGTCATGTAGTCCCGTTCCTAAAGTTGATACTTACACGGTCCCGTCAGGGACATGTACACTCCTCGTCTTTCTACAAGCGTTCTTCTATGGGCTCCCAATTGCTGCCAGCCATCAAATCAACCAGCCGGCCAAAGTGAGATTAAAAGCTACCTTTTTACAAATAAATGTACAAAAATGCCTGGAAAACGCTAATCGCCTTCGAAACGCTATCAAAAGTATTTCAAAGCAATCTAGAGCGTTCTGGACTTTTCTCTAACTCTGGACGTGGTTTCACAGAATAGGTTCTGAAAAGCACATTGGCGTTCTAGCAAACTCTTACCGAGTATTCCCAGTGCTTTCAAAACAGTACTCGTGACTTGCAAAAGGTATTTACTTTCGGGAGCTTTGCTGCATGTATTCAAAACTTAGGTGTGGAAGTACATCAAAAAATGCCCCACAACTTTCGAAAAAAGAAAAAATCAAATAATGGGATTGTTAGAAACTCATGAAAGTATTTTAGGCAGTTGCAATCATTTTCCGGGGACTCATTAATCCAGTCCAGAGAATACTAGTAACTTTTCTGTCCAGCCGATTCTCTTTCTAGGTAAGTTCAAAGTACTCCCCAGAGCCTTCCACCACGCTTAGGAGACCCCTTAAGCCTTTTCCGGGGCTTTTTTCTGTCCGAGCATTCAACAATAAAGTTTTCTTGTTTTTTTCTGATCTCGGTTAGTGTAGCAAACGTAATTTTTTCTGAATTTCATTTTACGAAAGAACTTAAACGGTACAAAACTTTAAAGAGTGTTCCAGGTGCTTTCGAAGGTCTCATTATTGCTTTCCAACGAATTCAAAGGCTTCAGAGTGTGAATGAAGTCACTCAGTTTCTAATTCTTTTCCCTAGATCTTTAAGGCTCCTTATTGTAGATTCTGGGAAATTCTAGAATGAATTTCTGGGAACCTTACATATTTATCAAAATCTTACAAGCGCCTTGAAGGTTTTTAAAGGAAACCGAGAACCTTCTAGGTTCTTCTGAAGGAGTGGTACTACATAGTTTTAAAATGAGCCAGGCAACATCCGTGTATTAACGCCATAATCTTCCCCAAATGAGAGAAAAATATCTGTGCGCCACCCTCTTAGGACTTTTTTTGGACCTTGTCAAGTAGACGAGTACGAGTTTTTTGGTCTTTTTCATGAGTTTATAAAGGCGCCTAGATTTGAAAATGATTTAAAAAACTTTAGGAGGTTCAGTCTCTCAACCGAAAGCTTTCAAAATCCTTCTGAAGCGTTTCCTTGGAAAACGAAGTTTCAAACTGCGCAAAGCAACATCGGGGAATTAAACAGTTCGTCCGATTCCCAGTTAGTTCCTTTTCTCAAACTAACGTTCGCTGGTATGTGCCAATGAACTAAAATTTGTGTAACATCTCGATATCGATTCATGTGTTCAGCTAATTTTTAATGTTAAAATCTCAACTTTTGGCAACTGATAACAATGATACAATAAATGCTATGCCATTCCAGACCAATATGTGCTCTGCAGAACATTCCCTCCAAACTTTCGTGAAACTTCTAGACCTTGTCAGTGTCTTATATTTAATCTTTATCCAAAGACTCGTAAGCCTTTTCAAGAGTTTCTATTCTACAAATTTTGTTTGTGTACATTTTCACCTCGTGTTTTAAAATAAGGACCATTTAAAGTATTTGGGTTTATTTAAACCTTAATTGAATCCAAAATTGTTATGCTTCTTCTAGGAATGCACGAGTATGCACTATTGGTTTAGAATTTTTGCACTTTATTTTAAAGTAGTCGCATGAAATGGAACCTGCGCAATAATTTCGGGCCAGCCGTCAATATCCATTTCATGCACCCTTCTAATGGAATCCATAACTTGAAATAATCCAAACATAGAAAAATTGAAGTGATCGGAAAAGCCATTTCGCATACGGAATCACCGAAATTAGAATTATGGAAATGCCCGAGGAGTGAAATTAAATGCAAACTACGAATTTATTCCCCCCGGTCTTGTGTATTTTTTTCCGAATAATAACGTGAAAAATACGAGATATTTGCATTTCTCCTTTTATTCTATTACAATTCATTTGATTATCGCGTTGCTCGACATTCATGAGATCTGTATAATCCCGACTTTTGTCCACGAGTGCAACGGGGGTAAAGGCGACGTTTAGTCATAATACGAATAAACATTAATATTCCTGTTGTGCCAGTTATCTTCTAAATTTGATCTTAATGGCTGTTGGAAAATAGTTTTCCCGGGCATTCAAGTTCTCTAAAGTCTAAATGTGGCGTGCATTGAATCTGATGGTTAAACGTACCCATCCGCCACATTCACATTGAATTATTAATGTCGGAGTACAACAAATTACAGGTCAGCTTGCTGCTGTTATTACAGTCAAGTAGGAATTCGGGCCCTTTGATCTTGATAATTACTTTTATAAGAGATATTGCCGTGCGGGATGACATCCTTTGTATGGGGGATGATTCAATTTTAATTAACAACGTAGGCAGGTACACCCTCGAATTACCGACACTCTACGCTCGTAATTTTAAGCTACCAGGCTTTATCGCACACTCGTACCTATACAACACATTTCAATTATTTTTAATTACCCCAAGTCTGTTTAATTTACTTTTTGACTCAAATATCTTTAAGCTGTTCGGTTAATTAACACTATTTTAATAACTTGAGGAAGTTTTACGAACAAGCGATTACTTTTCACTGCTGGACCGTGCCTTTTAACCGTTTGGATTAAGCAAAGGACCGCCTAATGCCCAAATCGATTAACACGATCAACTAAAAAGCTACAGTAAGAAATTTGAAAATTTGAATAACCAAAGAATTATGCTATGTAAATTTAAGCTGATCAAATCTTAATAATGGAATAGCAAATAATCAATTGTCAAAATGATAATTATGTGAAATATTAACCACAAAATCGATAATCAGTTAGTCAAAGTATCAATCGATTAATAATGAGTATCAATCACTCCAATATTTGCCTAGTTAATTACCCAGTCCATATAATAATCGAATACACATATTAAAACGATTACTTAAAGGAAGTTTGGGACCTGCCTCATGTCACGTGTGCAGTCCCCCATGGTGACCACCGTGATGTCCCCAAGTTTTTGACGGGACCCTTATTAAATACCTATAGGAATTTAAGAAAACATTGGTCATGTGATCCAGACTATGGTCGTTTGGTACTCAAAAACCTTTGCAGCCGACCGCCCGACCGTCCGAACGGCCAAAGTGCATATATAAGCGCTATTTTTTTTCAAAAACGCGCTAAAAATGATCGCCACGTTGCTAGATTTTTGTTTAAGAATATCTTTCCACACAATGGCTGGATTTTAATTTTTTAAAGGAACTTTTATTGATTTTTTGAAGGCAAACAACATGAAAATGTATTACTGTATTACTACTTCTTGAAATTATTTATGTATAAGCGTTCTTAATTTACAAAAGTCACAACACAGTTTTTTCAATCTTCTGCAGGGACCTACCGTTCCTCTGAAGCACGTCTGGCAATTACATGACTTAGAAAAATCTTCAGGGTCCTTTGAATCATCTGTCACGTGTGGAATTAAAATATCGTTGTTATCTATGTAACCATAGTCCAACGGATTAGGCTTTTACACAGTTCCAGAGCATAAATCCTTTTATAGCATTGCAAATAGCTTCGATTTATGTTAACACGGATTGATCGGGGTCAAATATTGGAAGTTTCGTAATTTCCTATGAAGAAACTGATGGAAACGCAATTTGTTCATTGTACCTACCTATTTAAGTTTGAGCCAAACGCACGAACTAAAAATTCTTCTGCCTTTTGAGCAAAAAATGTGCTATTGTTTGCGTTTTGTCCGTCCATCCGTCCATCTGCCCGTCTGTCCGTCCGTCCGGACCCACTTCTGCGGGGGGAATAATGGTCCTAGAGTAATGGAATTTTTTTGGAATATGTAGCCCATACCTTTAAGGTGTGCCAGACGACCATCAAATTTCGCTGTCCCAAATGGTGACAGAGATGCTGTTTATGAAAAACACGTTCTACCCTTCATGGTATTCTAATGAAAGTCCCGCCGAAATAAATTGGTTTGTACAAACTATAACCTTCCTGCCCGACACCCTTCCGAGATGAGTTGGTGGCCGAGGGGAGGATAGATGGGGTAGAAATTAATCTTTTAACTTTCATGGTATTCCAATTAAAGGTCTAATCAAAAGGAACGGTTTTCTACCAACTACCCCACCCTAGTTTCTGACTCCTTATCAAAAGAGGGTGGGATGGGGGGAGGGGGGGGATTCCTTCATGGTACGCTAATGAAAGCAACGAAAGGGATTCATTTCTACCAACCATAGCCTCCTCCTGGACCCTTATCGTGATCTACTCATAAAGGGCGATTGGGACGTCAGAAAGAAACATATCTTCTGTTGGTGATGTCAAACATTTACGAGCGAATATCTCGAAAACCCTTTGTCGGAGGAAAGTATCCACAAAGGCAACATGACTTTTGTGGACGAGACTTACCTATTGGTCTCCCCATTAATCATCTAACAAGAAAGAAAACATCGACAAATACTGCATGCTACTACCTTATAACGCAACCATTTACCAAGCTATTTCGGGTTTAAAAAATGCCGTTTATCTGCATAAGAGTTCTGCACAATTTATGCTTGTTTTCCATGTTTTCATTCAGTTGTTCTTTGCCAAATTCTTGGGCGGGAATTTTTTCAATTTACACGCCTCAGCAGGGACGCGATTTTACGAAATAATTTGTAATTACAAATCTTGTTTCTTGCCTTTAAAAAATCAGTAAAACTTTCTTTAAAAAATGAAGATTGGACCATTATTGTATTCTTAAACAAAATCTATTCACGTGGCGGCCATTTTTGAATATGGCGACCAAATCACCATGATCTGGACTATGTGACCAAACTCTTTTAATACTCCTATGGGTGTTTTACAAATCACCGCAACAAAACTTTGAGGACATACAACTACACACGTGACATGGGTTGGCTCCTAGACTAATTACAATAAACTGATACAATGGAGTATCGGAGAACCCGACGTTGACCCCTGTAACTTTGGTTAATCTATTGAGAGAGCACGACAAAGTTCCAAGACCGTAAGACCTTCCGTTCGAGAGATATTGTGGGCACACAATTTCAAGAAGAATTACTTCATTAACTCTACAAGTTGAAACTTATTATTAGAAAGCAATCTCCAATCCTCTCCACTTTTTTATGACGTCAAACGTACTGAGCTGTGATTAGCTACGCCATGTTGTGGCGGTAAATTTGAATTTGTGCGAGGAGATTTGAATTTTTGAATTCCGGGATGTCTACCATTTGGTTTGGGGAAAATTTGAATTTTTGAAATTCCGGATATCTGCCTTGAATTTGGGGGTAAATTATATGGGAGATTTTGATTGATTTTGAATTTCCGGATGTCTGCCATTCTGTGTCGATTTTTCTGACGTCAATAGGGCCCTAATTGGCCGGTAATTTTACAATCGTGATGTGTTGTGATTGGCAGCGCCATTTTAAATATACAGAGTGTACTGATAGTTATACACTGGATGTTTGTGGTTGCCCATTTTGTTTTGAGGTGTTATAATGGCACATTTTATAGCGGTAAATTTGAATTTGTGCGAGAGATTGAATTTTTACCAACCATTCAATTACTCTGCGGACATTCAAACCATCGCTGTCTCCATCATAATATTGAAGAACAGGTGTGCGCCTTAGAAAATTCTGTACATCTTCAAAATTTGATGCAAGAATTTTTTTGATGCTATTTTGCTACTTGTTATATTGTCACTTTATATATATTCCATATCCATAAGTAATACGCACTTCATGTTAAAATCTAAAAACGCTGCCTTTTAAACAATTGACGCTAGGCCTGATGATGGCAATTCGCCGAAATCGATCGCCACAGAAAATCTAAGAAAAATAAACGTTATAACACAATTCGATTTATTTACCATTGATGCAAGAAATTGATGTGGGGAAAGTAACAGCATTACATGAAAATTCTTTTTCTGACAACATAACTGCACGTATTAGGATTGCACTTAATTCAATTATTCGTGAATAGTTTAACTTTTTAGTTTTGCTTCTTTACATATTTTGTTGCAAAAATAAAACCAAATTTTTTCAAATAATTTATTCAATATTACTGAATACTGAATAAATTATTTGAAAAAATTCATTTTTAATCTACAACTTCATCGACAAATAATTAAAAATTGAGCAGTACATCATCAACATTTATCATCTTCAAAAGAGCTGCCTATCACACACGAGTATATTGCGACTCAAGTGATCGCAGCGAGCGAGTGTTGTAATAAAAACGAGTGTTGTTAATTATTGTTACTCTATTCAACGATTACCTTAAAATTTTATGAGTTAAAACGGTTTCGGTTTCCGTACGACTAACTACTTCGAGTTTCAGAGATTTATTTTAACTGTTATAGTGCTTTTATCATTCCTCCATAGTTATCGTGAAATGAGTACAAACAACATTGAGTTTTTATTAATCGCCTTCGAAATAACCTAAATGTTGACTGCGAATCATCAATTCGTGGATATAATCGTAAGAGGCTTACGTCTTTCTGGAAAAACATGTAATTTTTCAGACAATGAGGATAGTCTAAATTAAATAAAATTGAGAAACTTCTAACAAAAGGTCCAAACGGAAAATTTTTGCGTATACGCGTATACAATACTGTTTTCAAAATAGGTAATAACTGCAAATTAAGAATGTGGGTAATCCAGCACTAAGAGTATAATGAGTGTACTAGGTGCACCGCTAATTAAAAAATACGCTAACAATAGATACTTCTGCTTGTGTGGTACCAGATTTATAAAAATCGAACTGCTCCAAGGGTAAATTGAAGAGCCATAAAAACAAGGTAAACCGAATTTGTAAATTTGTATTTCAGAACGGCCTGTGTCCTTTTAGAAACTTGCCGAGTAAATCCATTTCCTTTGTAGTTTTGTAAACAAGTTTGATATGATTTTCCAATGTAATTCTAATTTTTGTATAAAGAGGAGACAGTTTTCTAGCGGAGTTGTAGATAATGATCGAAAATTTTAGGGTTTTTAATTTGTGTGAAAATTAAACTGATTTTACGTATTTTGTCATTGTTTGTTTAAGGGGAATAACCATTTTGGGGGTACTGGCCATCAAGGTTGTGCACAAATTACGGGGACAACGTTCTGATTAGGAAGGTCATGTGAGGAGGTGAGAATAGCTAACGAACTGTGCAAAACATGAGCGTGAAGGTGCATGCAAAACAAAACGTGTGCCAACATACGCAAACGTTTTTAAAATAAAATCAATGGCGTAGGTAATACATAGAGAGAACTATTTGTAGAGGATTTTTAAATGCAACAAGTGATTCTTGTAAGCTACCACGATCAATAATGTGAAAATATACACAATCTCGCGATTTGTGTTAGAGTCATAATCCATAAATACGGGCTTTTAGTAAAATTCACCTTGATCATACAAGAAAGAAACTTAGATAGACAAGCGATTTTAGCTTAAAGTGGGGTATACATTGACATCAATCAGACACCTGACAAAGCTCTTTAATATTCTATTCCAACAAGTTTAAGATTGCGTTGTACATGCGACTTTACGTATACCGTCGGGGTGTTCGTTAAAAATCAATTATAACTCCTCGAATGTTCCTTGAACAAAATAATGACTTCGCCTTATGGGAACGCCAAGGTAGAATTTGATGGAAACGTAACAAGCTTGCCAAAAATATAAGTGACACACGCACAGAAGGGAAATCAGTGTAACGGAAATTTAAATTTACTCTCACAGAGAAATAAAAATAAATAGGAAAATCGGAAGCAATTTGTTTCGTACTATCAGGGTAGAAAATGACAGTTGTGCTCCCCTTATACACACGTTGTTAAATAAGTGATCCATTTCTAATAAATGGTCATCGCTTTCTGGGCAGACTAGTGGAAAACTAGGGGTTGGCACGTTTAGAGCCTCAATTAGGTATCTATGGAACTTTTTATTTATGTTGACTGCTTTAATAAAATTCCTAGTAACCACACAAAGCTATTATTACATTGGAAAAGGGCTATATTATGATTTACACATGTCCATAATGCATACGTACTTAATTTCTACCAATGGTAAATGTAAATGTGCAGATGGAAAAAATAATTTGCAAAAATATCAAGGTCGTTCCCCGTATACACCGCCACTGGTGGACTATCAAGATGAAAATAAGCACAAACGGTAGTTCGGCACCAATAATCAATTATTATCATTGGCTGAGTCTAAGATATTGGCAAAAATTTTGTGCGAGTCAACCCCCCTCTTAAAGACTGTATCTCACTTAGAAAGCGTTTTTGGACACATACCTATAAGAACTTCTGTATACTATGCTGTACTTTCAGTTTGAGTCAAGAGAAATTTAAACGTCACCTCCAATTTAGATTTCCCAGCACAATGAACAATTCTATTCAATTTGTTGTTGTAAACTACGTCACGTGGATGTTATTCTGGCTTCAGGACGTTAAATAAGCTTGGGTCACCGTATGTAAAATTAATTTCAATTCTTTAACGTAAATCTGGTGGATTTTTACGAATAAATACAGTGTGATCGTTTCGGTTGAATTTATATTTCAGAATTTGTTTTTCCTTTTAGAAATTTGTGTAGGTGCGTAATTTTTGTTGTTTTAATTTTTATCGCTTTGTAATTGTTCAATATCGATAAGGTGTTAGACATAAAACGCATCTGTGTTCTACATTCGTGTACGCTACATTTTTCGGGCAGTCAGCCTGTTTATGTGATAACGTAATTCGTGGGTATCGAAATAAAGTGTGCAGTACAAGTTAAGATATTTTAATAACAGATTTAACTTATTACATGGTCAAATGAAGTAATGGGTACCTTGGAATTTGTGCAACAATTGGAAGATGATAACAATTATTTGCCAATTCCAAGGTAAATTTATAGGGGAATTTTTTGAAAAAAATGTGATGGTTTTGTCTGTCTGTCCGCCTGTTCCTCGTCTAACTCGATAACAAGAAGAGACAGCGATATCAAACCTTCACCAATCTATTTATACGAGTGCTATTGAATATGAGCCGGATTAAAAGGCTCCGAATGCGAGCTGAGTGGCAAAAATTCCCCAACTAGAAATCGTATACGATATTCTTCGTATAATGTTAAATTAACAACTTATTATGTTTAGTTCTGAATTAATAAACAATATATAGAAATAGTTAATATAACTGGTAACTCACAAAATAGCAATAATGTTGGCTTGGGGAAACAGATTTTTCAACAAGAGGCCAGGAGAAATCGCTGGATATTATTTTCAAGTTTCTAGGTTTGCCGCTAGAGGGCGTACGATTTATGGTTAAGTAGAAGTAGAAAAATGAGTTTTCTTCAAAAATATGTAAAATATGCATAACAAATACATGAATCGCAATCTGGTAAAAATTTTGCATCATTTGGATACAGCACATATTGCTCTGGTTCATAAAATATGAGGGGTGGGGAAAGGGAAGGATTGAATGATGCAAAATTTATACAAGATTGAGAGACATGTATTTTTTATGCACGCTCGTTGGGTTTATTTTAGAAAAAAATCATTTTTTTACGTAGCCATGCCTCGTCCGTCCTCTAACGACAAATCTTGAAAATAATTTCCAGT
The DNA here is from genome assembly GCF_008802855.1 of Photinus pyralis. Lineage (NCBI taxonomy): Eukaryota > Metazoa > Arthropoda > Insecta > Coleoptera > Lampyridae > Photinus > Photinus pyralis. The sequence continues at coordinate 15,549,907 of NW_022170663.1, read as the reverse complement.
GATTTCTCTTGACCTCATTTGTTAACAAAATCCTTTTGACCGAGCTGTGCAATTAACGGCTCCACTGATATATCCTGCGACTTTTATTAATAAGACGCCTTGTGCATGTTGGGTGGGGAAGTTGGGTGCGCTATTGCAGCCACTTTCTCTGTCCGTCCGTGTTTCTGTAAAAATCAGATCTGCGTAATGCTAATTTTCTTATTTATGGGAGTATTTCTTTGAAATTTTAACCAAAGATGCTTTTGGTAAAAGCAAACGTAAACGCAGTATCAACTGTCTTATTCATCGATATATCTTTTTGAAATGTTAAACACAGATGCTTTTGTTAAAGTCAAACATATCTTATATTCTAAGCATTAGATGTGCGCATGCGCTGACTGAAAAATGCCAACTCTTTTTACTTACGAAAATCTCTCTTTACAATTTTAAACATAGACGCTTCTAGTAAAAACAAACATATCGCATATAGAAGAAATTAAATGTGTTTGCACGCCAACTTTCTTATCTATGGAGATATTTCTTTTCAATTTTAACCGTAGATGCCTCTAGTAAAAGAAAAACATAGCGCACAAGGCCTCTCTTGCATTCTATGATGCTTCACAAGAAGTTCTTTCAAACACACATTTTCATCGACAAAAAATCTATTACAGATTACAGACTTTTAATGATAAAAGTTCTTAGAGAAAAGTCTCTTAAACACTCTTCCAACATATTAAGGCTTTTGATGACTTTCTTCAAAAACTCTAAAAACCAGCTAAGGGCTCCCCAAGTGTTTCCAAAAAAGGCTTCAAGAGTCTTGGAAACTTATGGAAATTTTCAGACTTGTTAAACTTTTTATATACCCTGGATCTTCAAAACTGATGGCGTCTTTTAAAGGCTCTTAGTGGCATTTAAAGGTCTTTAAATGTAGTTATTATTTAGTGTGCCTTTTCAATGAACCACATGCAAATTAAAATTGCAATCTTCTATCATAATTATTAATACGAGTATGTAGTTTATCAACTAAGCCAGATAGAATTTTATGTAACTTCTTCAGTTTGTAGGTAAATTTTTCAAATTGTAATTTGTAATTTTTTACCACAATTATAGTCCAAGCAATGATTAACTGTCGAAGCATGCCAACCTTCTCTTTCTTCTAAACAAATTTCTGGGGGGTCTCTTCAACAATAAGTCAGATCTTTTCTGAGTACAGACTCTGAATATCAACTGATCTAATGATAAATTCATCAACTTTCTTCACTAATCACAAGAGTATGCTATGAAAATATGTTTCAATTTTAGGGGCGGTATTGATTAAGACAAATTTACTGAAAAAATGCCTTCTACCCTCGACTATCCATTTGTTCTGCGCCCTTTTGCGGTTTATGCCCTTCAGATACCTATTTTTTTAATTAGTTTTTAGTAAAATTCTACATCATTCCCATTTTACATTGGGCAGGGAAATATTTGATTAAAAAAAGAGTGAGCGTTGTTATTTCACGAAAATTAAATAAAGCTCAGCGTTCGTAAATTCGACTCTTCATACAAAAGGTAAAAGAACCTTAATTAGCAGGAATCTCATTACGACGCTCTCCATAGTAACATCAATCCAATTTTTCGCGTTCGCCTCGAAGATCCGAATTGTTAAGCGTATCAATTTCGGCCCGTTCCCATTATCCCGAAATTACAATATGCAAATTGAGTTTGATTGCGAGTTGATGTAACGCATCTTGAGAACGTATCTTAAACCATTTAAGCGTACATAATTAAGGCAAAGGAAATTCGATGAGCACGCTTAAAGTGTATATTTACAGCATGTAGGTAGATATTGAGTAAATTAGTACATCAAAGTTGGTATGGGCAAAGCCGATTATAAAGGCGTGGAACTAAAGGTTGCCATTAATTGAGTCAGATGGGGAATGTCGGGGAGACAATTCTCCTAATGTTTGTGTTCTCTAAACCAGTAACAAATTTTGTTTGTTAAATCGGATACTCTTGCGAAAAAGAGAAGTGTACTTTTTCGATTGTTTCAAAAGTAATAATTAGGACCTTAATAGGAAGGCAGATACTTTAGGCATTTTTGAATCAATGTGCGCATCAAGTGCCAGTAAACTTTAAAGTTGAACTAATTAAGGCTTACCACTCTCTGGAAACAAAAAACGTGTATCAGTTACTCTTATACCTATGTAGTGGTATAGTTCCAGCCTTTATCCTTTTGATGAATTTATCGGGTTGGTGAATGCTGTAAACCCCTAATAAACGAATGCAATTCCTACAATTGTCAGATGTCTACGTCAAAATTGTTCAGCGTCTCGTATTTTGTCAATTACAAAACGCGACTGGCAGACGTAAGCACCTAGCGGTGGAACGGAAGCAAGTTGACGTTTAAATTAGGGACGTCTAAGAAGATACGCGCTCGCTAATCTAATTAATTAAAGTAGAAACCCGAAGTTCCCTTATAATGACTTTACAATAAAATTGGTAAGTAACAATTAAGACGCCAATAGAAAGTGGGATCCTTTGCGTACGTTTTCTAACTTCGAACTTCCGAAACTTTGTTACGTCAACTTTCCGGTAAGATTAAAAGCAGCTCGACCATCAAAGAATCTTTCCTGCGGACTCGCTGCGTCTAATGGTATAAGTTTATTGAGATGATGCAGACATGTTGCGAAAGTTCGCCTCGGAAAACTATCCGGCGGAACGTCTCACTGCACCGGACAGTGCGAGCAAACTTGATAATGCACTTTGATTATTGCAGACCCAACTTTAAGGTATTTTCCAAGAAATTATTAATCAATCTCGAAAGTTTCCCCATCGCCATTAAGTGGTTTCATCTGGAACCATGGTTATTAAAAAAAAATCCTTCTTAAATCTCCCTAATTGCGTATACATTGCTCTTCTGTACGAACCACATGTAGGTACGATAATTATTGCTCAGAAAAATACGATATGTAGCTGATTTGAGCTGTAGTTTATGACTAAGCTATAACCCAATTGTGGTATCCTTTGTATGAAATAAAAAGGGTCACTGATCTTCAGTAAGACGGAAAAATAATTTAATCCGTCGTCTTCATATAATGGAATAATTGGCATGCGATTAGCAGGACAGACTTGAACTGTGTCTCAAATTGTGAGGTACTTCTAGAAAAACTGCGGATAAAGGAATATTTCGTTTATCATTCCTGTAAACCTCCTTGTAACTTTGTTTTATTGATTTTGAAAGCTAGGCCTACGGTTTTATATACACACGGTGTCCCAAAAAAATATGCTTGGCTGATTAAATTACTTCAGGATGTTGGAGCGAATTGATGGCGACAGTTTATCTCTAGTTCAGACCGTTTTATGGGGAGTATGTGGTTTTATTTGCAAGATTCCACCTGATTGGCACAAGCTCTTGCTGACGAGTAACGATAAGAATAATCCCAATTGGCACATAAAAAACATGGTGGACTTAATTTTTACACGCGATACCAAAATAAGGTAGTAACTACTACTTAATCCAGAATAGGAGAGAGAAGTTGCAATTTTTTTTTAATCTGAGTGGATAAACACGTTACTGCCCAAGAGAAAATTTGGGGTTTTAACAACAACGGTAAATATTTCTTTACGTGCACCATAAAAACCCGAAAAGTCGAAAAGTTGAAATATCGTGTTTAAACCGGACTGTAATCAGTTGAAACTTGGATTATTTTGCATCTGAACTGTGGTAAGTTCAATTTTAGTAGGTGCGGAGATTTGCGTGCCCCCGACATAATAATAGACGAAATCTACTTAAAGAATTCAAGTGCCATTTTGAATTTTTAAATGGCAGTCACGTGATAAGTCATTAAAAAAGCTTATTTTTTCCCTTTAATCTTAAACATTTATGGCCGACTCTGGACCATAAAACACCTCCTTTGAGGCTAGTCTGGTTAACTCATTGGCTTCCGCTCCAGAATGCCCTTTGATCCATGCGAGCTCAAGGAGATTGCTACTTGCTACCCAAAATGGTACGCGCTTGCTTTTATAACTTCACCAAAAATTCAATTTCAGCGCATTTAGATAGATACAAGGTTGATCGTGAAAATCAACATTTTCCACAATAGAAAAATTCATACACAGGATACGTCGTTGCTCCCGAAACCCAGCTTACAATTTCTGAACTCACGAAAACGTGCACGTTGTTATGGCCAGACCTACTATCGTTCTCGTTCGCTATGAAGCGGTGCATGTGTAATTCGAACAAATACATTCTAAAGCGCTCAAATACTTTAGATTACTAAGCACTACTTTATGCATTTGTTAATCATTTAAAGAATTTTAGGGTTTTAGGGTTTAAAATGTTGTGAACCCCCCCCCCCCTCCCAATAGAAATTATAATTCGGTACTTGAGATACAAATCACTACGGAATAATCAAGTTGGCATTCCAACTTGCAGTTGAAATAATACATTTGCTGTTATCTTCTTTGGGAGAAGACTCTCTCACAACATTATACAGTGATGGTTTTAGTGAAAAGATCATCTGGTAAGCTACTCTTTCTAAAAAGGACACGGAAGGTCATCTTTTTTAGTGTCGGTGTTCTTTTTTTGGTTTTGTTACCCTTTCTCACATTCTTCTTAAATTTGATGCAAAAATAGGAACATATCGGAAGCAATCGGTGAAATTGTTGAAACATTATTTTGTACTATTTTCAGCGCATTTTTGAAAAAAAAACGCTATTATATTTGTTATTGCTGGCAGGCCGGCTGTCCGCGTGAGATCTCCACAACTACAATAGCTAGAGAATTCAAATTTTCACTAAAAGCTTTCTGCTATAGTGTAGATGTGCAGGCACTAGTCTATTTTGAGTTAGATTACTTGTTACGATAATTGAAGAAAATAATTTCGATATGGGTTTCGGAGGTGCTATAATTTTACCGTTAGATAGCGCTACCAGTATAAAAACTTATTATTTACTTTATGATTTGTTTCACAAAATGAAGACGTACCCTCAATTGAAATTAAATAAAATTAATTATTTAACGCAGCCAAAATTACTCGTGAGATCGATAATTTTAAACTTCGCTAATAAAATACTGACCTGCATTACCAAAAATGCGCTTTAATCATGCATATGCTGATTTACAACTTGTTTTATTTAATTGATCTAGAGATCCTGTAACTTTGTTCTGCTCGTCATTCAATCAAGGTTAACGGAGCAAGAAAACTCTTTCGTCAAAAGGATAGATCATGCTTTTCATTTTTTTAAGATGTTAGAATCTGTGCTATGAGAAGGTGACTTTCACTTCCAAAATGTTGCTCCGTGCAATGGCGTGCGGTAAACTACACCACGCACAAGACACCTGACCGACTAACTAAATAAACCAAAAATAGAAACTTAGAATTTTTATGATCTCTCCTGCACATCTCCAATTCCTACAAAACAAATTCCTAATAATGACTCGAAATCAACCTTCGTAAATACTAATGAAATGAATAAATTACACACATTTTGTATAGCACCCGAGATAAATCTTGGGAGCAAATAGAAAAAACCTCAACATGAAAACTCTAATAATCAATAATGATGAGCGATTGGCTTGCTGTCATTGAATTTCTGCATAACAGTTTTCCAGGCAGGAAAAGGTCACACCGAATGTCCTGCACGGTTTCATGACAATTTTACAGCAAGACTACCTTCCATGAATGGCGTCAAACGATTTTGGTACAGATTCGAATTGCTTTTGATCTCGTTTAGCTTACTTCAAACAAATTCCCCTAAACGTCACATTCTTTATTTTAGATTTGGGCTCGGATTTGGATCAATTTTTCAATTGGATTTATTAATTATTGCATCTTCTGTATGAGCTTTCTATTACGCTTTGAAATGATTTGCTTGGGATTTAGCAAATTTTGATATTCATATTTTTAATTTAATCAATTGGTGATATAGTTTTTGGGTCAAAATTTAACTTTTTGCCTTTATTTCGATCTTTCGGATCTGATTCTCATCTGAAATTACGGAGCAGAATTAGACGGCATCTATGGAAATTTGAGTAAAATGTAACAATAAATTGAAAATCTTCTGAAAGTAGCTTAAATACTGATTCATCAAACAAAATTCCCCTATCAATTAAACTTATCTGACAATTAATTTCCATGGCAACCAATGTACTCGTAGGTATAGATGTTCCCTATCAAATGTATTTAACTGATGAAGGAAATCCGAAATTTAAGGGCCTGTATTCATCTTATCGCTAAATTTATCTGATAGCTAATTTGCATGGAAACATATGCATTCACATAGGTAGTTGTTTACCAGATAAATTTAACTGGAACATGAATGGTCGGCCTAAATTAATGTATCCTGCTATTGGCCTAATCTCAGCATTACCTTGCCAATTCTACGATTAATACACGATCAACAAATACACTACATCCAAATATAATTGTACTAATTCCAAAACCTGTACAGCAAAATTCCATTTCGAATTCCCAATTGCACTCCAACACCTGGAAGGAAGCGGTGTGACTCCCAACGGAAAATTGAGTACATTTAAGGATCCAGACTTACAGTGCTTTTTTAGAAATGGTCTAAATAAAAAATTCTACCTGGCATAGATCTGAATAGTTAAACTCTGGGTAGAGATTGCCATCTCTTTTACTAATATTAAAATCTTTCAATAATTTAATTTAATAATATTAATAGGTGTTCTTGTCTAATAGATCTTAAAGCTGTCGATTTAAATTTACAGAAATTATACAATTTCATAACGACATTTTTTGGGTGAAATTCTTTCCTTGATGTGGAAACCTGGAGTTCTTACAGCTAACGGGGTTACTTCATCTCATTGGGGTGGTTAACAGGTGACCCATTCTTTAAACCCGACGATATGAATAACTCTAGCAACAGCCCTTGGATGATGATCGATTCAATTGCTGATTTCGGTGGTTGATGCTTCTGGTCAGTACAGGTTTTGGGTTGGCAAAACAAACGAGCACTAGCATAAACTCGCTTTCAAGGTTTGTTCTTAAATTTTAGGTTTAATTCGTGGGAAATCCCATTAGTAAATTTTTCGCTGATTTGATATGATGATATTATCTGACTTTAGCACAGTATAAATTTAAATTCAAAAACAGTTTTCTTTGTCGCAATTTCTTTTTTGTTTATAAATATGTGTCTTTATTTAACTGAATTACGCTTGCAAATTTTTAACCTTCTACAGGTTAATGTGAAAATATTCCTTGGCGTAATTTTGTATCACGTTAATACTTATTGTAAAGGCACTTTATTTTTGAAAACTAAGGTGCGCGATAACTACACGAAAATTTTGCTGTGCATAGGGAAAACTAATATGCACTTTTTCTATTATAATCCAAAATGGAAATTTCATATTTGTGAAAATTAGTTAAGTGTGGAGTTATAAATATAAATAAATAAAGACTTCTTTCGATGGCGAAAGTAAATGTGTTAATCGAGCAAATTCCTCATTACGCGTTAAAAAAACTAGGGGGGATTCGTGAAAAACTAGATCGCAGGAGGCGTTTAACTGAATAGTATATTATAAAAGTGGCGAAATCGTAACTAAAATTGTCGATAGTTTCAACAATAAACTTGGTTCAATCGGTATCATTGTGGGAGACGTCTTTGAAATCATCATTAACCTGAGTGTATGCAAAATCATGGTCTCAGAAATTATGCCCACTAACAAGGAAAAGACAAACACATAAATCGTGCCCATTGTAATCAAGAAAGGAATTCCCTTTGAAGGAATACCCATTACCATACCAGAAGAATTCTGTAGCGGAAACTTTTCCAGATGCAGAACACATCTGATAACTTATGTAACATCTGTTCTATAACCACCAAACGTTATGTAGCTAGAAGTTAAGAAAATCGATCTTTTCCATGAACGAGAAGACTTGTAGTCCTAGATTAGTTCCATTGCTTTTTGTTTAAGTACTCAAAGTATCAATTTACCAAAGGAAAAATCACAAATGAATTTTATATACCAAGTATATAGCAAACTAACCTTAATTCTTAATTAAATTCGTCGTACACTTCGCTATGATCTGAATCATCGCCCTTTTCGCCGACAGAACCTCATCGTAGGCAATCTGGCAACATGCACAAAATCGCCCTCGTATTGTTAAGTGCAACTTCTTAAAAACCCAACTCCTTCTTTTCTTGTGCCGTAGTGAACAAAACCAACAGCACAAAAACGAACCATGTTTTATGCTTTATCCTTTTTCGGCTGCCTCTCATTAGGTAGACTTATCCTGCATTAACGCTCCGCTATAACTCGTGCGAAGTCTGCAAATGCGTTTAGGGCTTTTCATTCGTAGTAAAAGCTTTCTACGCCATTAGGGTTTTAAGGAAGAAAAAAAAATATATAAAATATGTTTTCCAGATCAAGTTCGTTAATGTGGATCTATCGTCTTTGTAATGGAGATCGTTAGCGAGAACGCAAACATCGTTCGCTTCGGGCGCTATTGAAACTAGCGATATTATTGAGTGAGAATAATCAAAGAATTGCTTAGTTACACTATAAGGAAAGTTTAATTAATTTGAGTTCGCATTTAATTTGGTGGAGTTGGCTCTCCAAACTTAGTTACTTAAACTAATCACGTAATTAAATCAATTACGGAAAGTCTGGGCGGAAAAATTGTGCAAATACGAGCTCTAAAAATCTACAAGACGTACGAGATGAGTGTTTGTTTCAGAAACAAGTATAGCCTCTCCATATATTTAATAATTCAGGTCTCTAAGAGAACAAACAGCCTTTAATGCAAATATCTTCAACCTCAATTTCGCGTTTATAAATATCAAACAATTTACATTGAGAAAATAAATATTTACTTCTACTTCTGGCCACTTGATACCAGGATTTATTATTCTCGCCGAAATATCCAATAACAAACACTTGGGAATTGTTGCCTTCCAATTTTGACTATGTATAAATTGTAGGGAAAATCGATTGGAAAAAAACAGGGAAGTTTGTTTGTTTTGATTTGGAATTGTTTAGTGGGGCGTCGGAGTGCGAAGGGGGTCGCTCAAAATATTTGCTATTAAGCCAAACGTCACGAACTTGCCTCTCTAATTGCAAATGATCATTACTCGTGATATACGGTTCATATCAATAGGCATTCAGACTTGATTTGTGCGAGTTTCCAACATATTGTGATTACAATCCATTGTACCAGTGTGATTGTTGTGTTTAGCGCAATTTATTTGACGTTTTTATTGCGCGGTTTGAGTGGATTTTAGTTATGTCTGTTGCTAATTAGAGGCCCCACTCGAATTCGATAAATAAATATTTGCATAGTGCTGTTAAGCTTCGGTCGCCACTTGTGAAGTCGGCCAACGCCTGAAAACTACCGGATCGGAAAATGAACATGTTCTCTCCATTTCTCCTCTCAGAATCTACATACTCTGCGGCTGTAGCTACAACGAACGAAATAAATTTTAAATGGGCTTGCATTACACTCTATTGAAATTCGCGTTCAAATTAGCAATCATTGTTGACGTTCTTCGGGATTTACAAGCGGTTATTTTATTTCTTTGCAACAGTTTATCCAATAAATCTCCATCTTTTATCGCGAAATTGCACAAATCATTTACCCAACTGTCTAAAACGTTTGAAAACGTTTCAATCACCTTGCTGGTGTGACATGTTATAATGCGGTTTGTCCTTACATGCGTACATAACCAATTTTTCGGAACGGTAACGGTGGTGGGAAATAACCGGAAGTCACAATCATATTAACTCCTCTGTGCTGGTCAGTTCTGTTGACTTGTGATACACAGAAGAGACGATGTCAGATTATTTTATTACGCCACTGCCAATGCAAGCTTCTCTACTGTTCATTTTTATTAGGTACTCGTATTACACTATTGAATGCATTGGCGGTCCTATCAGTAGAAAAGAAATTCGTCGAGTCTATCCCGAATTTTGGCAACAAAGTCATTAACGTCTTTTACAACTTCAAAAATAGAAGAATGCATGTTATATAATATAGTAGGTAAGATTTTACTTGTCCCGCCATTTTTCAGAACCCACGAGCCGCCACTGTTTATAAGTGCCCAGTAGAAAAACCGAAACGGACCCAATGTAAATCTCTGGACTGCGTCTCTTGTCACCCATTCCGAGAACCCCGATTCTGGTCTCCTCTGCGTTTTCGCTTATGCACATTAATTTTTAATTTTCTGTCAATAGTGGTTACCAACATCTAATTAATTTAATTTGTGCATTTTTGCAAACAGCTCCTATCGAAATGCGGTTTTCAGCATAGTGTCCAGAAAAGTCTGAAGAAAAATGTTATATTGTACTGCTTGAGACATTTTATAAAAATTGCGTAAGGGGTACAAAGAATCTGCACCACAAAAAGTGTGTTCCATTAAAAACAAGTTGTATTTTTATCTTACAAATGGTCGCGCTTTTAAAAATCTAGATACACTACTGAAATCTACGTAAAAAACTCTACTACAACTCGTTTTCATCTTTTTCAAATTGCAACTACTATTTCTGATGCAAGAAATGACTGTAGATTTGAATTTTAGGGCACTTTTATTAACATTCTGTATGACTATATCCGCTAGTTCTTCAATAACACAATGTGGATAATGATCCATAATGAAAATTGACGAAATTCCCAAGGGGAATCTTCCGATGGTAAAGCTTTCGAAAATGAATCTTCCGGAGGCTAATGAACCGGGAGGGGGTGAATTGTCAAAGATTGACTTACGGCAGCGAGTCTTCCGAGGCAAATTCGCCGCATGCATTGCAGCAAAATACCATTTATTGTTCCTGAGGAACCGTTCCGTTGTTGTGAGCTGAAAAAAATGCGAAAACAAGTCATCAAAATTTGACGTACCTTCAGTTAAAACTATTCTTCACATAATTGTTTTGAAAATGACGAACTGCGTCTTCAATCAATCAAATCGGGCGGATAGCGTAAATAGACGTACACTCTTTTTCATCGGTAGCAAACCAGCTATCAGAAGCAGCAGCCTTGTTTTTCCTTGTCTCAAGTATTTAACGAAACACCACCCTAGCCTCCTTCTTCCAGTATTTAAAAATAATGTGCCAATTACAATTATATTAGAAAATTCCGGCTGAGAAGAAACGCGGTTGAAGTCTCCTCTTCTTTCTTAAGAGACGCGCACACGTGCACTACGTTTCTTTATTTATGTATGTGCATTTTCATTAAAATTAATTAACTTTCGTCTGGTATCAAAAGTTCTTATCGCATAAGACCAGATGCGTCTACATTACAACACGCAATTTCACGTTTTAAAATTATATAAAAAGATTTTTTGATATCAGACGAAAGGTAATTAATTTCAATGATAATGCAAAAAACGTCAAAACTAGAGCAAACGCGATTACCATGACATTATCAACTAGGTGCCAAGTTTGGAAACCCCATAATTTTGAATTTTAATTTACGAAAACGTTTAGATAATCTGAATAAAATCTACTTGGCCGTTGCAGAGTAAATTTTGAACGATACAGGTTCAATATGAACGTTATTAATGGAACTAGTGTAACTAGCTTTTAACGTTACACGCACTTAATTATAGTGTTCATATAGAACTAGTGTCATTAATAACTAGAGCAGAAAGGTGTTGTTAAATTATAATTTGAATAACATAAGGGAGCCATTTTTAATTTAGAGTAACAATTTAGTAGGTTTTTCAACGGTTGCTCCATCGCGACAATTAAAATTGTGGGGGTTATATTAGGGATCAATATATTAACTAAAAACTAAAAGTGTAAGTGTGTATGATCACCCAGTGCGTTACATTTGGAATACATTTGCCACGCTATTGACTGGTTCGCCCACAAGAGCATACTATTTATTCATGAAGAGAGTCTAATTAATTTTAAGGCATGTACAGTTTGGTACATATCGTTGCAATATCATAGTTGAACGTGTGAAATATAATAACACGTTTCTCAACCGCTACCTACCCTATTTTGGAAAATAAGGCATTGCCATACTGCATTACAAAGGTTTAATGTCAATGTCAAACTCGCAGCAATATGACCGTTTAATACCCTCTAAGACCACCCCTTGTCGACTTTAATACTTTTGGTCTTAAACTGTCTGACAAAATTACTTGTTAACGTCATCACGATTTTTACGTTCAGTCTTAAACTAAAATCTTTGATTTAGAGTATTTTATTTTTAAAGAGTCTTCGTCGAAAGGGTGGTAGTAAAGCAAAATGGAATTAGTTACAATATCGCACCACCCCCTACAAGGATTTCTTGTTGTAGTGTGGAATACGAGACGTAACATTGAAATTTTTCAATGTTCAATATTTTTGCAACCAAATCTCTTACCTTGGAACTTTAGCCACAGCCTTACGGAGCTATGGAGGATGCTAAAAGATAGCTCGGCATACAAGGTGTGTGAGACTAAACAAAAATAAACGTAACGTAATTTCAAGAAACTAATTTACAATTCGAAAGTACAAGAAAGCTAATCTAAAGAATTTGAAATGTAATTTAGCTAGTATGAATGAATTCTTCGTAACGACAACTATTAGCGTACATAAAATCGAAAGTATCGGTCTGATAAGTTATATCGAAGAACGGTTAACAATAATTTCCAAAAGGAAGTCAATAATACTTGCAGTTAAATACGGGAACAATAAATAAGTCTTTAGGTATGGTATTTTCTATGTACGCCACTGGTAAAGTAAATCACTGTCTATGTCAAAATGGCGGATTCTTGCTTCAATTTTCTTAGAAAAATGCAAAGTGCACGCCTATGAGGCTCTGCAAAAGCATTAGAAACCTTTAGATGCAGTGGAATTCTGTAATTGCCTATTAAGCCTTATTTAATTACATATTACTCCAAAGGATGGGAACCATTAGTCTAAATTCCCAAAAAAATCTGTAAGTTCTCAGACAGATCTGTAAATTCCCTGGCGATTCGTATGATTTTTTAAGAAAAAGTGGTGGTGTCCCAAATAAGTATCCAAAATTAGTAGAGGGTACGATGTCACATTTTCAAAAACGTACAATACAATAAAGGAAAAGATTCACAATCCTCATCCGAATGCGAGCATATTTGCCAAGTTTCAAAAATATATGATGATTACCGGCCCTTATTCATATGATGTTTGAAATCCAATCGTAACACGTTATCTGATGCGCTGTAAATTTCGGGTAAATGCGATAAATGCTTCGACAAAGCAATATCTACCAGGTGTGAGGGGTGCGTTCTGAATAGCAAGCGGTGGCAGTTGCGCCCCCTACTAAAGGTTAAAAGTGTTTTGTTTAGTTATGAAGCTAGCCGAACTGGATTAATTATAGACCTAGGCGGCTAACTTAATTAAAAACTTTATAAAAGAGTTTTCCGGATATGCAAGTTACAGATTCGCAGCGCCCCGGTACAAATGAATCTCATAGTTGGGCGTAAAATCAAATTAAACGACTTGTATGCAAAGTGTTAATAATAGCGGGGCACTACCAGTACGGGGTTGATTGTTCAACCACGAGAACTGTTGTCGCAAGCGGGTCACGTGTGGTAGGATAATATCAACCCCCCGGTTTTGGAGTTTCCTATTTATTATACGATGTGGCACGTCCAATGTTGTTATCAAAACCGTGTGCCTTACCTACACCTCGGGGAGCTAAACGTACCGAAATTTCTATTCGCTAAACTGCAGATTTGAGCGCCCTTTCGCTTAGGTCAGTGTTCGTGATAACGAAGGTAGAAGGTTGTAAAACTTTGTTTTGCGCTCCTTTGTCCGTATCAGGCGAACGTCCAACTTTTAGAAACGGAGCTTGCTTGTTTGCTGTAATTAATTTCATACCAGTTTCATTACTTCAACTTTCTCGTTTAGTTTGTATTCATATGCGATAATAACGACCGCTTTTACACCAATTTAATAGCACGGCGTTATTTTATATATAATGCACCCAACTTTAAAAACTTAACTACAAATTCAATCTGAATAATCTTTACAGGGTGGGTTTATTAACTCACATACCTATATAAAATTCATTGTCGGGGCATGTTAAGGGCCCTTAAGGCTATAACCTAAACACTTTAATATAAATCACCCTGTATAACAATTGAAAATATTTTTAGTTTGTGGCCTTAAGGGTCCTCCAACATGCTCTGACAATGAATTTTAAATACCTATATGCGTTAAAAGCCTACAATCTTCCACTCGCGCACTAATGACTCACTCTGTATACCGATCAGAACATGGTTCCCTGAGTTATTGAGTTTGCAAAAACTGAGCTGCCATTTATAATGCAACGGGCATTTGTATTGAACCACCGACTAGAAAAAGCATAAGCCGTTGGTTGGTGAAAAGCTTTCGTACACCTCATGGAGAACCTTCTTATAACGCCTTTTGAGAGGTTTTTCGAGATTTTAAAAATTCGAAATCTTACTATACCTATTGATTGAATCATCTGAAATAAGGTTTCTTATTTCAAGGGGCTGAAACGCTTAATTTGTATAATCTTTGTAAGTACTGAAGCAACAATTACAACTTCTTAAACTGTAATAAAAATCACTATTAAATGCCTTCGACTCCCTGAAAATCCACCTCTATGGTCTCGTTTGCTTATTGTAGCTTTCTATGCTTTCCGTCCTGAAAATTACTCCACATTTGTGAAGTTTCTGTCACTTTCCAGCCATTGGCCATACACATATTATGAAATCAATCAAAATTTTTTAATTGGTAACAGACCCTACATGCAGTACTTGGGTTTGGGTTCCGTAAATTTTTCCAAAATTGCAATTCTTCACATCAAATCATCCCTAATCCCTGAGCTCAGAAAAGTATAAATGTTTTCTTTAACATTGAAGTGTAAAATACTTCAAATCGGTAAGGCTTATCCACAAACAATTACTAAGACCCGGGAATAAAATAGACTGGTTTTATGTTAGTCAGGCTCATGAGTAATCAAGTTAGAATCGCGTTATTTGCAAAAGAAAGATGTACAATAGGTAGTTTTGTGTTGATATTCGAATTGATCGCTTCGTTTTGGTGTGAGTGGCATTTTGCTTCACAAGAAAAAACATTAAGGGTAAGTTCCCTACTCAACCACTAGCTTTACTTGTGATAGCCAGTAATTTTGTACCAATAAATTCTATTTTACCTCTTTAAGAAAATTAATTTCAATGGGTTAGGAACCTTGGAGGCTTTCACGTAGGGCGCATTGGAAATTTGGTGAAGTTTCAATATTTTACGTTTTATGAGGCACTGAGAACACTAAATTTCTTTGTGACTTTCTTTAGTATCACAAACCTAGGAAACTAGTGCGAATAAATTTCTGAAAGCTGGTCCACATGAATGGGTTTCTGTTAAAATATTTTTAATGGTATACCGCTTTCGGTTATACCGGAAGGCCGCAAGTAGATTCACACTTTGTTATTTTAAATTTGGACTAAATTTGATATAGTTTTTTTTAATGTTTTGAAAAACAGACTCTTTCATAAACTAAATTGTTTTTCGTAAAGAAGAAACGAGATTGGTCCATTATTTCGAGAATCTACTTAAGTATGGCATTGATCTCATCTAATATGTAAAAACTGTGCAAACATGTGTACTGTGTCGCAGTTTTGAAAATACCAAAACTTCACTGATAAGTAGAAACAACCAAAAAATATTTTTTTGAAACAAACTAAAGACACAAAAGCTACGCCCACAAAACTTTCTAATATTCCTACTCCAAAAAGTCACGACTTTGTGAAGAAAGTCCAATTTTGACAAAATTCTGTATCTTTATTTATTTATTTATCTTATTATCCCTCTCGTTCTGGGGCCTCAACAAACTTTTATCCAATTCCCGAGTGACCTGGATAATGCTTTTTAGAGGTGCCCCTGAATAAGATCTGAAGTTGTTTTATACTACTCCGGTATTTACCTTAAAAACAGCAGGAAAACCTAATTCGGAGTAGTTGGCAGAATGCTCGAAACTGCGTGAAGGAAATTCCCATCTCTGTCACACATGAAAATTCTTACCTCAGCTCAGGTTCGAACACCGGACCTCCGTAATGTGAAAGACAACGAATTACTTCAAACGATTCTAAAAGTAAGCTAACTGCAATAGTTTTTGAGGGTAATGAAACGGTCTAAATGAATGAATGAATGATGAAAGTTGCAAGGTCTACTCTTTACATATTTAAGAACAAAAGCATTCTTATGAAATCTGTTGCGCACTTTGGAAATAGTTTACAATTTACGATTTTTCGTTGTGGGTCTACGATTTTTGGTTAAAAAAATGGTTCTTAAAATTTTTGAAACCCAAAATTCCATATCTTGCACAATAAATGGGTTGAACTTCTTTTTTTTATTGAGAATCAAAATTTGGAAATTCACAAAGTCACAAATTTTCTAGAAAGTTATTATTTAACCGACGACAAGCTGTATATGAAGTTTTATTATGATTGAACATTTCTTAATTTTCCTTTTTCTACAAATTTCACTTCAAGACTTGATTTTTTATACAGGGTATTCATTTGAAAAGTTCCCACCAAGGATTTATCGAAAACCACTGATTAAAGGAAAAAATGCCGAGACACGTCAAAAGATATGTCAAGGGGGGGTTTTTAACGAAAAACATACTTCACTCCCTTTCACCGTCAGTCCCCCAGGGCGATTCCCTTAAAAATTTTAAAAAATTTTAAATGACAAGTGACACTGATCCTTAAACTCCTAAAAATCGATTGACGAAGAGTTGACATCGTTGTCTCGTTTCGTTCTCGAAGGACAGACGGACAAAACCATTTGAAAATTACTTAAAGTCGAGCTTTTTTCTGCTCGCGAGCGGTTGTAACGTATTTTTTTCCCGCTCGCAAGCTCTTTTTTCGCTTGCCAACTCTTTTCGTGAGGGCTTTTAATCGCCCTCAAGCGCTGAAGGATTAAGCGCCGTTCTTGAGCGTTTTTTCCGCTCACGAACTCTTTTCCCTAGCGCTCGCAATAAACCGCTCGAGCACTTTTAGGAGTGCTCTCGCAAGCGGTTTCGCTTTGCAAAACAACTCGATGCTCGCGAGCATTTGTGAGAAAATTAGAGCACTTTTTAGAACGCTGGACTCAGCTCTGGGTGGTGGAAAGATGTTGAATTTACATTACTTTTTGCTGGATTTTTTTTTAATTTAATACTACCCGTAAAAATTCCAATCTATCAAATCAATGTTGTGTCACATCCCTTTTGAAACCCATATAAATCTATGACAATATTTTATACACATATTAAATTTGAAATATCATATTAATTAGACCCAAATAAATTGGAGTTCTTTTTAATTTATTCTTAACGAAAAAGCTTTAATATAAAACTCAATTTTTATTAAAAACAACTCCAATTTTTTATGGGTTTATGGACGATAACCATACAACATTGACTCAAAGAAGATTCAATGACAATTTCCGGGAAATTATATTACAGCGCCGATTGTTTAAAACAAAATTGAACTGTATAGGAAATGTTGGTAGGTAAGCATTGAGTTGTAACCCCAGATCAAATCTTATATCTATAATATAGGTTAATGTTGACACACAAAACATGGGAGTTGGCTCACGAATCAGCACAAAACGAGTACAAAAAAGGACTTTTGTGTTCTTGAATGGATCTGTGAGAACCGTCTTTTAAAACCTTTTTTCGAACTTCTATAAACCTCCAATGGATTTTATGAGTTTTCAAGTGATTCCAAGGGTCGTTTTTGCAAAACATTTTGGTAAAGTATTTAAGAGCTTTTGAAAGCCGTTAAGATCTTTAGAGAATCCATAATACATGTATGTTAACGGTATTTGAGACTTATTTGAAATGAGCTTTTATGAGTACTTATTTAAGTCAACGAAGTTTTATGGCGTAAAACGTAACTTGGTGTTGGGTGCCTTTTGCACAAATTTAGAAAATTGAACTTTGAAAATGGCATTTTAAACCCATTTCCAAATTAAAATAAAGGATCTAGTCCTTATATTTGTACGGGGCCTTTATTTCTATATTGTAGAATATAGATGCTTGGATGAGATGTGCAGATTTAAAATCAATGGCAATATATTGATATAATTGGTGTTCAAACACCCCTAATTTGAATTTGTTCGTTTCCAACGCATTCACTATCATAAAACCGGAAGTTAAAAAATTTTTTCAAAAAAAAGTAAGTAACGCGCATATGGATAATTTTGGAGTTCTTATTTTTATAAAATACATATACAGTCAAAAATGTGCGTTTGTGCGGTATCCAAAATTTTTTGAACATCGATAACTTTTGTTTATACAAATCTCTGTAACGTAGAAATTTTATTTGATCTGAAAACTCTCTACGTTAGATGTCCCCATCCTTTTAAATTAAATCCCTTGTTAGTTACCCATTTGTTTGTCCTCCTCTTTGTCCATAAGAGCACATCGTCTTCCTAGATCACTTACCGACCAGAACTCATAACCAGAGTTGGACTGGGTCACTGGGTCACCTGGGTCACTGAATTAAACTGGGTCACTGGGTCGCTGGGTCACGTCATAATCCCTTCAGTTAGACCCAGTGACCCAGTTTGACCCAGTGATCCAATTTGACCCAGTGACCCGGTTTGACCCAGTGACCCAGTTTGACCCAATTTCACCCGGGGACCCAATTCGACCCAGTAACCTAGTTTGATCGAATAACGCAGTTAAGTCAGTGCCTTCGGTTCAAGTGTACAGATTATGAAATAAATGAAATGCTGGTTTGTTGAAAATAATACTCGATTGCTTGACAACTGCCATTTCTGTGATGTTTGCTTTAATTCCATGTCCCGAAATGTATTCTAGTAATGTTATTTCTGAACAGTTCCCTCCTTAATTTCTTTGCTTCAGGGCTTACCAGTTGCTTATTGGGGTTCATTTACATTTAATTTTCTTCTACCAGTTAGCTTAATCCAAATAAATCTTTTCTCTAAATACTTTCATTGGCTACTTGACTACAAACTATAAACAAATGCATTTGATTTTTTGGTATTAGTTCTCTTGAATGAAATTGGGCTACGTGCTTGTTGGCGAATATTATTGAGGAAGTTTTTTTTTTAATTAAAAGTCACTTGAAATTGTTTTGGATGGCAAAATGTAAATACCAATACAAACCTAATGCTATAAATTTGAATAAAAATTAACCTTAAGACCTAGGGGTCAACGGTTTAAACACCGGGTCAAGATGGGTCACCGGCTAAAGCTGGATCACTGGGTCAAGCTGTGCCACAGGGCCAAACTGGGTCACTGGGTCAAGCTGGGTCACCGGGTCAAGCTGGGTCACCGGGTCAAACTGGGTCAAGCTGGGTCACCGGGTCAACTGGGTCACCGGGTCACTGGGTCACTCTATGCTTGACCCAGTCCAACTCTGCCTGATTATTAATCCACAACCGTATTCCCGTATATTCCAGACCCGATTATTAATTCATTATTCATGTATACTCTAGATCAGAAACCAGAATTACATTTCCGTTTATCTTCCATTCACTAGATAGGTTTCCTTTTCGTTAATTTATTATTATTATCATCACCAGACCTGTTAATTTTTTATGCGGTTTTGATTCGTTTTCCGTAACTTCTAGGATATAGAACCTTGCAGGCTTCAGTTACCTAGTAACTAAAGTGACCTTTTCGGTTTGTGCTTTAGGTCGATCGACCTAACTCAAACACAATTCTCACCGTTCTTCGTGATTGCCGACAGATTCAACTGGCTCTTAAATTGGGGGCTGCTTGACTCGCTCGGGAGGGCCGCAAACCAGATCAATTCTGACCTTACTTGGAAACCAGAAGGACAGTGCAACATTCCGTTTTAGAAAGTAGAGCCCGTATTACATTACCCCCTCATTTACACCTAATCCTTCTAAAATTTGAGCATTTTGAAAAATGTGACAGCTTTTAGTTCGTTACAACGTGGCCCCTCAACAAGTTTCCAAGAGTCTCCCTTTACTCCCTTCTAGCCTTTGAAACCGTTTTAGAGCCCTTGAGAGATATTATGGGTCTTGAAACGATATTTAAGAACTTTCAAAGGCATTTAGGAACCGTTTAGGGCTGAGCTGGAAAGTATTTATTAATATTTCAGTCTCAAAACCTTCAAAACCGTCCAAGAGACCCTTTAATATCCTCTAAGCTAAGAGCTTTTAAGCTTTGACAATATGCTCACAATCTCGAAAATTTTCCAGAGCCTTAGCTTTAGAGCTGTCACAAGGTTTTTGCCGTTTAAATGTTAGGTCTTTATTAAAAGGTGTATTCCATTATCACAAATTCAATACTGAGGTTTTGGTATTCTAAAATTTTACATGATGCAAAAGTCCCTTTTCCTGAAGGGCGTTTTTTAATCCCCAATTTTCAGCATTTGTCACTGATTGATTGTGTTTCAATAAATCATTGTCATAATTGCGTCAACTCTAAGGGCCCACGTACTTTGAACGTTAATTTTAAAAGTACCTTGTAAGCTTCAACCCTTGTGTTATTTGCGTGTTCGAGTTCGTTTCGTCGGTCTATTCATAACTGAAATTTAACATCAGTTTGGCGCCAGAGCCGCCCTTATTGATCGCGGTGGTTATACGGTGGGTAGGTATCAAAAGAGTGTCACTTTTATTGGCATAATCGACAATTCGTTGTACTTCGGAAGGAAGCAATTTATATATTTCCCAAACCGGCAGTTGAATAAAATCTAATTGCGGCAGCGCTTATTTCTCCGTTCGCGCGTTTAACAAAATAACCGACGTAATTTTATTAATAAAGTCCATTTCGCGGAGGCTTTCATTTACTTCGCGGTATTTAAAAGCGGGGCGAACGGGGAACGAGATAAATTCGCCTATAAAGCGTTCGCGGTGCGAATGATGAAATTACGTACATAGAAAAAATGGGTTTGTTTGCTCGGCGAAAATTTAATGAAACGCGCGAACAAGAAGTAATGAAAACGTGCGCGGCATGCCGAAAGAGACGTCGAAACGGGCCTGTACCTAGTAAACAGATTAATAGTAATTGATGATCGGGGTGGTAGAGTTCCCTAATCTCGAAAATGTGGGCGAGTGCATCAATATTACACCTCTAAATAATAAATTATGCTTAAAAATACTTCTTGCCACAGTAATGCGTTCGTTTAAAAAATCTCGGAGAAAAAATTTTGATTAATAGTGGCTTTCGGATACAACAACCATTATTTATCTTTCAAGAAATATATTGGTAGGGCTTATCCTGCCGGCAAATAACGTCATAATCACCCCGTTTCTCTTTTAATATCAAACCGTAGCTGTTTAATCCGTATTTTAATTGTAATTTTCTTTGCGTTCAAGTGTTGAAATTTCCTCCTTTGTTTAGCTGCAGATCGAAGTTTCATTATTCAAATAGGACTTACGCCTAAGTAATTCGTAGAAGATTGAATAAAAAATGATATTGGTGAAGGACGTTCCGAGAGAATTAGATTAGTTAAATCTAAGCTTTTGTAATGATCTTGGGAGTCTCAAATTCGGCACTGTATTATCCTGACTTATCAATGATCTCTTGAAACCCTTTTCTATTAAAGAGTGCGCCTTAACTCAAATACTGCATCTTTGTGAACAAAAATCAGTTAGAGTTTCATGACAGTACTATACAGATGTTGAACAAAAGTAAGATTTTCCGTAGGGTACGGCCAAGCTTTTTAACATCCCGTTTTTTTTTGTTGAATGTACTCTTGGTTTGGGTGATTGAATGCGCTCGTAGTGTGTTAGGAGTAGTTGGTGCCATTGTTATACAGAAAATATCACTTTTGCTTTTGTCGTTTAAATGACAAGGTCTGATTTTACGCACAATTTTGATATCGCAATTGGACAATTCCAGAGTCATCCCGCTGCAGTTGTTTAAATTAAGGTATTTTCATTTTAGGTTATACCATATGTTTTAAATTAATTACTTATCTTTGTGTTATCTATATCGCAATCCGAAACCCACTTAGTACGTAAGTAATGGTTTTTGGACGTATTTTTCGTGTAACGACCATTAACCACTCCTATCGATGAAGTACCGTTCTCTTCATAGTATCATGTGTTCTCTTATGAAATTCTAAAACGAGCTCACCATCTATGATTGATTTGTCTGTGTAGTTGGAATTCATCTAACACTTGGAGTCTTTGTACCTTGTACAATCGTTAATGTTTTCAAATACGTTAGTACCTGCATCTTTCACTACATATTCGAGTTTTTCAGTGACGTTCTCGAATAATCAAATCCAATGAGTCCATTTTCGATGAGACGTAGGACTATCAGAGTCCGAGGAAAAGTTCTCTGGTTTAAAGAGCTTTTTAATTATTTGTTCTTATTTGATTAAATTGTAATAAATTAACCGTCGAACTTTCCGCTTTAATCAAATAAAATTTAACATGTAACTAATCAAATCTGTCTACAATATTTAAGGCTTTATCTATTAATCCTAATAACTGCGGCTATAAACAATTCATAAACCATATTTAATATTAGCTCACGCTCATATTTCTTTTCGTAATTGTTCTTATTTTACAGTACATCTGTCGTATCGATTCACCAAGTCAAGATTAGAATCAATTTACTTTATTGATATTTTTAATCATTAAACACGTTCTTTCAACATCCCTCTTATACAAAAAGCATAGCAAGCAACATTACATTT
This sequence comes from Photinus pyralis, assembly GCF_008802855.1. NCBI lineage: Eukaryota > Metazoa > Arthropoda > Insecta > Coleoptera > Lampyridae > Photinus > Photinus pyralis. The sequence goes on along the minus strand of NW_022170663.1, from coordinate 15,527,359 downwards.
ATACAGTCCACAAAAAACAATCGAGGTTACGCCGAGGGGTAAACCACGGAGCAAAAATGTGTACACCAGCATTCCACAAGTCTAAAAGAATTCCAGAGTAAAATAAATTTTATCACCTCCAAAACTGCAAAAAATTCCATTGTCTTCCAAAGACCGGCAGAAAAACCCCCCTCCACGATCTCTGAACGTTTGGTAAAATCGCTAGTAGTAGTTTTCGAGCTACGAATTTTTTTTTTCTTTTTTTTTTAGATTTTTTCGCATCTTACGGCCGGTGGAATTTTTTGTAGTTGCGCCCGACATCCCCCCACTCCCACGATCCGGCGGCTGGAAGCAGTACGGCGAACCGTCTCGAATTTTTTAGCGCGCGCACCTCGCTCAGGGTAGCTGCCCAAATGGCATTTTGTCTTAGTGAGGCGAAATTACAGATCCCTTCGCCAGTATTGTATGAATTCCAGGTAACTACATAAGAATCAATAAAACTAAAGTCACAACCTACACCGAAGCATATCAAAAGATTTGGAATTCGAAATGAATTCTAAAACAATTTCATGAATTCTACAAGAATTCCAGGAATCCCGAAATAATTTCATGGATTCATGTACACCAAAATTCCACAGTGGTTTGCCCTTCGGGTTATGCTTAATTTTTTACACGCAGCACCTTTCTTTCGATTTTTCTTCAATAATTACTAATTATCTTACTATAATTTTGTGCGTAAGAAAAGACGAGAACATATTAAATATATTACGCACACAACCAGGGGATGTCATAGGAAACCTTTTTCGGGACAAAAACCATGGCGTAGCCCACACAAATACATGAACTAAATTAACTAACAACAAAAGCAAAAAAATCGACAAAACTTTTCAAATTGTGTAAAAAGAAAAATCGGGTCACGAATTGCAATATTCTAGGATTCTAGGCGCTGTTCACCAGTCGTTTTGTTGACTTTAAATCTTGAGTTGAGCCTAATCGATTCAACATGTACAGCGCGTTTTTGTCATTCTGACAATTTATAAACCGAATTGGATGAAATTCAAACTGGGCATAGCCAGTACCATATCAAATGTAATGTAATGTAAAATGTAATGGTTCTTCTAAATTTGGTAGCAAATGGTTCTCGAACCACTTAAGAAAACTGTCGTTACGCATTTCGTAGTGTAGATCATTTCTTTTTGAAGCAAAGATTAAAGATGTTCCAGTAAGAAAACCATGCATGTTTCCAGCATGTAAAACCACATATATTAAATAGTATAAGATGATATCGATACCAGGATGTTATCCTCCATTAAACCCTTTCTTGGATTATATTTTTGATAGCGAAAACCAATATTCGCAAAAACTTTCCTTAAAGAACTTTTGAACTCATTAAATACGTCTTTCTCTTTTAGAACTTGCAAAACGAATTCAACCGTTTGATGTTCTAAAATACAAAAGTAAATTGCCTATAATATCTACACATTTATTAATTTAATATACATAATATAATCTTATATCGAAATACGATTGGCCAACTTGTGAAATATTAGCCAATCGAATCCTTTAACCCACAATTCAACTATAAACTGAAGTTTAAGCTGACATTATACAACCGGGCCTTAGGGAAGTTATGTTTCTATATTTCCCTATTAAATTCCTTTTTGATGTTAAAAAATTCACTTTATTTCTGTCTCTTTTCTCCTCTTGTTTTTTCTTGTAGATTTCTGTTTATATAAATATTCTCACGTAGTGAATGCTCATGTATAACATTATGTATGGGAATAAAGTCAATTATTATTATTATTAACAGATTTTTGATCGGTTAATTTAGCAAAATGCGATAAAAAAATGAAAACTGTAGCAAATAGTTGGAAAATTTTACGTGTCGCAATATAAATAACCTGAAAACAAAAAAAAAACCTTTTCACAAAAGGTTTCTCGTTTTATTTTTTAAATAACGCCCAACTCTGCCCCAAGAACATATATTTTGTAAAAATACATGCAATTAGAACGTTTATTGTGGTTTAAAATGATTTTTTTTATTTTGTTAATACGTTGGCAATATTGATTCATCAAAAACAGAATTGATGACGTTGCCGGAAACTAAGGAACATCGAATATCCTACTAAGTACATTTCTCCCGTTTCCTAATGCATTTATTTAGTTCTAATAATGCATTTTGTCTCCTCGTTTTCTCGTAGACGGCCAACTAGTCGTTCATTTGTAAATGATGAGGTTTACAGTTCCAAAAATTTTCCGTTTAATAAACGGTATGCTAGTTTAAGCATTCCCCCGCTGTTTACGGCGTGTAAAAGATGTGTACCTTTACAGGAATAGCCGTCAGGATGAATGGGGTAGATCAAAATTGGAATGTCGAGTACTTCATCACCGACGGCAATGGGCGGTATAGCTGTAGGAAATACGAGACGGAAAACGGCATTGACGTATGCTTTTCCTTTAGGTATTCAAACGCGCACCGAAACTTTCCTTTACAACCAAACTTTTTACAACTAAACATTTCCGGCACTAACTAACCTGATAGAACTCGAGCTAAGACCAATAATTAAAGAAACTTTGATTGGGAAACACATTTCGATAACCAAAGGAAACGTGGAAATTTTACATGATACGTGACAGTGGCGACTTGTGGTCGATGCGGGGTTGATTTACATGGTAATTCCGACTCAAGAGCATGCATATTTATTAATGAATTAACCTTGTTACAGATATACCATCGCCGGCTTGCTCTCTCGTAAAGTACTCCGGTTGGGAAGAAATTCGAGCACCAGACTTGAGCGTAACGGCGCAGCTCGATCTCGCCCCCGTTTTCATAACACGCATGAGGTCAGTATAAGACCACTTTCTCTCACCTATCTCCCTTCATGAGTATTACACGCCCGTAATTGTTATAAATTGATAAAAGCGCGTCAAGTAATAAAAGTCTTAGGATAACAATAATAAATCTTAGGAGATAAATTGCGCCCGAGCATCATTTATTACAAAAGTGAAAAATAAGAGGAAAAGTCTTGAGAAACTAATTGTCGCGTATGAAGATGAATGACTCGACTCGCAATTCGACTCTATTATTTACATCCCTTGATTATAAACTAGCATGACACTATCTATTCAACTAAAAATAAACCTCCGAAGAAACGTCGCGTCAATCATCCACCCTCCTACGAGATATCACAATTGACGGGTATTTTCCTTTTCTAAAGACTCAACTATTGTGCATTATTTATCGAATCACCTTTTAAACCATTTTTTTCTTACTCCGTATTCATCTTTTATATGCGATATTGGGGGTGACATCCCAATTTGTTTTTTCTTTCGTTCCCTTTTAAAAGTTTCTCAGTAAAATTGTTTCTCTAAAATTTCGACATGAAACCTTTCCTTTTGATCAATAAAGTAAAAAAATAAGCATATAAATTTCCTTTTCAATTTTTTCTTATTGCTTTTCTAGTTTTCTCTCTGTATCTGTTAGGATTGGTGAATGTGGTAGAGATAAAGGAGTTTTAATTAGGTAGGGAGGGTACCTTAGATGCCATAATACTCTTTTGGTCAAAAAAATGTTCATAATTTAAACAAAAAATATTTCAAACGAAATAGTATGCCTTCGGGATGCTAAGTCTTGTACATTATGTAGAATTTAAAAAAATTCATACATTTGATAATTCGCATTAATGGACATGTTAATTAGAAACATTATCCTTGCTAATGTATTACTTAACCAAAATGTCTTCCCGAGAGAATTAATTCATATACTTATATTACGTATATTACCTTTCCAGCCAGTAACCACTTAAATAATTATGTCTATTTAAAACAAATACTAAAAAAAATTCATTGAGCATTATGCACATGAATCTTCACCATTAGGATCTGTTAATCATCTTTAAGTCTTCTGTCTTTTACAATCCAGTCATTGAAAACCATTAAGAATTAAAAGTCTCAATCAGAACCCTACAAAAGACTCTAAGTCTTTGAAGAGACTTTGATAGTCTGTAATTGAGTTTTGAGTGCGAAAGAGCTTATGAAATGCGTGCCTATAGGCGGGCATTTACTAGTACTTCAATGTCTTATAAGCTTTTGCAAAAGTTTTTAAGAATCTTCGATGATGCTTTGACAGTCTTTATCATTCTTTCACCCTATCATGCTAGTAAACCGTGTCCAAGTCCCTGTTTCTAAGACCCTAAGACCAAGGGTCTCTCACAAGCTTTTACAGTCCCCTCTTTACAAACCGAATCCTTAAGAGCAGCTTTAAAGCGTCTTTAAGAGTTCTTTAAGAGCTTTAGGAGCCTTGAAAACCATTTCATTTTTTGAAGGCATAGAATGAAAAGTTTCCAAGGGGCTTTCAGGACTATTAATAGGTGTTCAGCTGCATCGGGTTTGCATATTAAGGGGGTTGACCATCACTTCTTTGAAATAAATTTAACGAATTTGCGAGTATATCAATTTACATTTTTTTCTGCAAAGAAGTAGAATACCCCACGATTAACTCCAGTAACATAAATTTTACTGAAACTTAATTATTGAAACATTTCTCTTTTTCTAATAATTTCTTGAAAATTTTTTCCTTCAAAACCTGCCTTTTATAAATTAAACACCGAATTCCGATCGAGTTTGGTTATATTGACGACAAAATCAATCGTAAAATCGATTCAATTTATAACTGAATGTTATGGGTTTTTATTTATAGCTTCCACTATGATTTTTTAAACTAGATCAACTATTGTAACTACGGTTTTTTTTTGTAAATTGCCTTTTAACTTAAATTCAAATATAAATATAACAATAACGGCAAATTGTTCCAAATATTCCAATGATAGTGAAGTCACACACATACATGCAATACAAACGGCTTCATTTTGCTCAAAGATTGTTACCTTTAAGATAGTTTAATTTCCGGGTGTTGCGTTAAATTTTCCCGAAATAGTTTTTTTTTAATATAAAATTTTAATTTTCATATAAAGCTTGTCATTAATATTAAGTTTCAGTGACAGGATGCCAGGGGGGCAGGAAAAATAGTTGGGTAAAGTGCTACTGGCGTGAAAACTATAATTTCCTGACATACGTAGGCATGAAAATAGAGGTTTCATGACGGTTTTGGGAACACTTTTGTACTGTGTTTTTTTTTATTTCACGACCCGTTTTCTTTACCCTGAAGCAACTGACGCATTTATTTTTATTCCATGGTAGAAATCGTGAACTAGAGGGAATATTTCCGTTTAAACAAAATCCTCGACATAGAACTAGACTAGACAGAAAAAACAACAAAAAAGCATCAGAAAACAAAATAGCTTTAGCGAATTTTTTAAAAACTAAATAACTTTTGAACTAGTAGCCCAATCTTGGAACTGTTTGAAATTGTGGATTCTACAGGCCACATTCTATAAGAAAATTTTTTTTCCGGGTCGATCTGAGACCATTTTTTTTTCGGGGCTCAAAAAAAGGCAGTGTATAACCTTCTTTTTTTACCAAAAATCAACTGCACCAAAATTTCTCGGGAAAACAGTTCTTCTTATTAATTTCGGTGCGTAGAATCCAAAACAATTCGTACTTTTTCGATCGGACTTCTCAATCAAAAGTTATGGACTAGAAACCAATTTCGAAAGAAAATTCAAAGGGCTCTAACTTTTGAACTAGTAGCCCAATCTTGGAACTGTTTGAAATTATGGATTCTACAGGCCACATTCTATAAGAAAATTTTTTTTCCGGGTCGATCTGAGACCATTTTTTTTTTCGGGGCTCAAAAAAAGGCAGTGTATAACCTTCCTTTTTTACCAAAAATCGACTGCACCAAAATTTCTCGGGAAAACACTTTTTCTTATTAATTTTGGTGCGTAGAATCCAAAACAAGTCGTACTTTTTCGATCGGGCTTCTCAATCAAAAGTTATAGACTAGGAACCAATTTCAAAAGAAAAAAATTCAAAGGGCTGTAACTTTTGAACTAGTGGTCCAATCTTGGAACTGTTTGAAATTATGGATTCTACAGGCCACATTCTATAAGAAAATTTTTTTTCCGGGTCGATCTGAGACAATTTTTTTTTCGGGGCTCAAAAAAAGGCAGTGTATAACCTTCCTTTTTTACCAAAAATCGACTACACCAAAATTTCTCGGGAAAACACTTTTTCTTATTAATTTGGGTGCGTAGAATCCAAATCAATTCGTACTTTTTCGATCAGACTTCTCAATCAAAAGTTATAGACTAGAAACCAATTTCGAAAGAAAATTCAAAGGGCTGTAACTTTTGAACTAGTAGCCCAATCTTGGAACTGTTTGAAATTATGGATTCTACAGGCCACATTCTATAAGAAAAATTTTTTTCCGGGTCGATCTGAGACAATTTTTTGTTCGGGGCTCAAAAAAAGCAGTGTATAACCTTCCCTTTTTTACCAAAAATCGATTACACCAAAATTTCTCGGGAAAACACTTTTTCTTATTAATTTTGGTGCGTAGAATCCAAAACAATTCGTACTTTTTCGATAGGACTTCTCAATCAAAAGTTATGGACTAGAAACCAATTTCGAAAAAAATTCAAAAGGCTGTAACTTTTGAACTAGTAGCCCAATCTTGGAACTGTTTGAAATTATGGATTCTACAGGCCACATTCTATCAGAGAATTTTTTTTCCGGGTCGATCTGAGACAATTTTTTTTTCGGGGCTCAAAAAAAGGCAGTGTATAACCTTCCTTTTTTACCAAAAAACGACTCCACCAAAATTTCTCAGGAAAATAATTTTTCTTATTAATTTTGGTGCGTAGAATCCAAAACAATTCGTACTTTTTCGATCGGACTTCTCAATCAAAAGTTATGGACTAGAAACCAATTTCGAAAGAAAATTCAAAGGGCTGTAACTTTTGAACTAGTAGCCCAATCTTGGAACTGTTTGAAATTATGGATTCTACAGGCCACATTCTATAGAGAATTTTTTTTCCGGGTCGATCTGAGACAATTTTTTTTTCGGGGCCCAAAAAAAGGCAGTGTATAACCTTCCTTTTTTACCAAAAATCGACTGCACCAAAATTTCTCGGGAAAACACTTTTTCTTATTAATTTTGGTGCGTAGAATTCAAAACAATTCGTACTTTTTCGATCAGACTTCTCAATCAAAAGTTATAGACTAGAAACCAATTTCGAAAGAAAATTCAAAGGGCTGTACCTTTTGAACTAGTAGCCCAATCTTGGAACTGTTTGAAATTATGGATTCTACAGGCCACATTCTATAAGAAAATTTTTTTTCCGGGTCGATCTGAGACAATTTTTTTTTCGGGCTCAAAAAAAGGCAGTGTATAACCTTCCTTTTTTACCAAAATCGACTACACCAAAATTTCTCGGGAAAACATTTTTCTTATTAATTTTGGTGCGTAGAATCCAAAACAATTCGTACTTTTTGGATCAGACTTCTCAAATAAAAACATAAAAGCATCAGAAAACAAAATAGTATTTAGCGCATTTTTTAAAAACTATTGTTTGCGTTTTGTCCGTCCGTCTGTCCGCCGTCCGGACCCACTTCTGCGGTGTTGAACTACTTTCAGGGGAATCGTCCTAGAGTCCCGGAATTGTTTGCTATATGTAGTCTATACCCTGAACGTATGCCAGATGGTCATAGGGGGGGAGGGGGGGATTTCAGAATTTGCATACGCATGCCTTTAGTGCTGCCAAGTAAAATTTTTGATGATTCCAATTAAAGGTCTCAACAAAATGAACTGTTTTCTACAAACCACTCTCACTCATTATCAAAAGAGGGGTTGGGGGGTTGTAACTGGTTTCTCACTCATTATCAAAAGAGGGGTTGGGGGATTGTAACGGGTTTTAGCCTTCATGGTACTCTAATGAAAGGTCTCAATGAAAGGAATTCATTTCTACCAGCCATAGCCTCCTCCTCGACTCTTTATCGTAATCGGATTAAAAAAATTCCTTATATCTCAAAAACAGATTGTCGGAGGACGGTACTCACAAAGGGCGATTGGGACGCCTGGAAGAAATGCATCTATTGGTTATGTCAAAACTACGAGGGAATATCTCGAGAACGCTTTGTCGGAGGAAATACCCACAAAGGCAAAATGAGGTCTCCCCATTATTCACTGTATAACGCTAGTATTTACCAAGCTATTTCGGTTTAAAAAAATGCGCTTTATCTGCACAATAGTTATGCATAATTTTTCTTGTTTTTAATAGAACGGTTACTGTTGCTACTTTTCTACTTTTAGTTTTGAACGAAAATCGTTAAATGAAACTGACCTTTACAATTTGACATGACAAGGTCCCTTCCTATCCTTTTTAACTAATTAACGCCTACAAAATTGATTCTTATTAATCACAAACGGCCATCTTTGATTCGTTTGCTTTGTCCCTACCCTACGAATTAAATGTTAGCATGGTTGTGACCACCGAACTCTCTTTGCGGTAAATAGGAGGAAAGCAAATTCTCATTCTTCTCAGTTCAAGAATCGACTCTATTGACAGTGTTCCCATTATATTCTCAGTTCAAACTCTGTCGCGCTTTATTTCCACGGGGTTAGGCTTCTTATAGTGTTTTTATTCAATGATGTTAGCTAAGATGATAACTCAACATCACATGTATGGTTAAATATTCTCCGATGCATTTTCTACAATATAGAAATACCCTGGTCCATACGCTGCCATAAAACCAATTAAGATAACTAGTTTAGCTCTTGTTACCCAGACATTTTATCGCCAAACCCCGCCCACTCAAAAATAAAGGCAAAAATAAAATAGTACATTATACATCAAGGGAGAGAAATGCATTATTTTTCCCGCGGTGCGATTTGTAGCCAGAGGGCGAAGCGAAGCGGAGCCCGAGGGCTACAAAGCACCAAGGGAAAATGGCATTTCGCTCCAGAGGTGTATATACTATTTTTTGCATTCGCGTCGACCGACGTTTACCTATACTCTTTAAATGAATTGATGGTTCTTTGAAGATTATAACCACATATTAATCAGGTTAGTGGAGAATTAAGTATAACCGTGGCAACCAATAAATTAAAATTTAATCATGTTAGTCGAGAATTCAGATAAACCATGGCAACAGATAAACAAACAATGTTTGCTGTTGAAAAAGTGCGTGAATTAAAATGGAAGTTGCGGGTTGTTCTGAAGAACCTTATGAAATTACAAACGCCGCTAACGCCGCTGTCGTGAATTTACTACCTGATAAGTCGAAAAAGTTGTATGAAGCAGCATATAAAGGTTTTAAAGACTGGTGCATAGAAAAAGATGTCGCGACCGTCACCGACAATGTTATGTTGGTTTACTTTAGCGAAAAAGCCAAAAAGTACAAATGTTCAACGGTATGGGCACAATATTCCATGGTGAGGTCTTGTATGCTCATTTACGACAATGTTGACATCAACAAATTTCCAAAATTGATATCATTTTTAAAAAGGAATTCTGATGGATATTCTCCGAAAAAATCGAAAATATTTAATAGAGAAGAGGTGGAAAAATTCTTGCTTGAAGCTGACGATGATACCCATCTTATGCGAAAGGTAAAATTGCGTTTACTTAACGTATTAAACATTGCTAACCATTTCCTCTTTAGGTTGCGTTGATTTTTGGAATATCTGGCGCATGTCGCACTGACGAATTGGTCAATATGACACTGGATAACGTTGAAGATGTGGGGTCTTCTTTCATAATTACCCTGCCACATACAAAAAACAAAACATCCAGAACGTTCGTTATAGCGAGTAATGAAGGCGGTAAAGTGGATTTTCTTCAGATAATTCGCAAATACACGTCCCTTCGACCTGGAACTAACCATGGACGATTTTTTGTTTTCTACAAGAACGGAAAATGTACTCAGCCGGTTGGGAAAAACACGCTTGGCAAGGTGCCAAATATGATCGCCAATTACTTAAAATTACCAAACCCAGAACTCTATACGGGGCACTGCATGAGGCGTTCCTCCACCACTCTATTGGCGGATGCTGGAGCTGACATCACCACTATAAAACGGCATGGTGGGTGGAAGTCCACCACAGTCGCGGAAAGCTACATTGAGAACTCTGTGGCCAACAAAACGAAGATTGCAAATCAGATTATTCAAGGTAGCACTACCTCAAATGTCAATATAACATCGGGAGCCAGTTCTGATTCGAATCTATTGATTAATAAAATTCCAGCGGTAAATTTTACAAAATGTGAAAATATAACGTTTAATTTAAATATAAACAATGTACCTTTTTAAGTTTGAGTTAATATAACCTATATAAATATCAGGGAGTTTTCATTATCATTATTTCTCAAGGGACTGAAATGCAATTTCTGTCCCTGTTTTGTGATCATAGAAACGGATTTTTACCCTCGCGAGTGCAAAAATAAATAAATTAACTTCCCAAAGCTATTATCAAAACAGTACTCGATAATATGCAGAACAAAAACATGATCACCAGGTTAAAAATGGAAGCTGTGAACCATCTCACAAATCTATGTGTACTCAAATTTTGAAATTATTAACCCCGTACCTCCTGCTGCTAACAAACATACAACAATGCGCACCCCTAAATAATCTCCGAACTTACCTACTACTTTCGAAGCATCGGCTGAATAGATTTTCATATTGTAAAACCACTTGGAACACCTTAATGAAAGTCGTTCCAACTTCCATTTTCCCGAGAATTAACAGAAATGGACAATTCAGATTGATGCCCATAATTGTAAAAGCTCGCATGTTGATGACGTTTTATTTTAACCCTTCTGGGGACGATACGTTTATTAAATTACAATTACATAATTTGAGAATCTATTAAAGTTTACGAGGAAATTAGTCGAGTATACGGTTCTTTGTTGTAAACCCTTAACCTTTGTTAAAGTTGATTTTAACGACACTATCATAACAACCGAGGGAAAATTTTGAGAGTAAACATTTTCGTAATTAAGTTTTAGTGTACTTTAATGATGCCCGCACTTGAATTTTAAACTATTTCTTTACGAGCTTGGTAATTTTCATCCCTAGGCATCTACATAAATTACCTAACTTTACACGGCTGCGATACTCTCTACAATAAAAAGTCGATTTTGTCTCGCCGGATTTGGAAACCAAAAAGGAAGCCCTTCCGGATATAATATTTATGAAATGAGGATAATCATTTATGTATATCGATGTGTAAGTGGATGCGCTGCTCACAAGTTACAATCCATAAAAGCTTACGTCGATGTAAAATAAATTTCGAAATTATACAAGATACACTTCGCATCTGGGTTGCTTTCAATACAACAAAATGGAATATCATATTAGCTCCGGATCACGAAATGTAAAAATCTACATAGAACTTTTAAATTTCCAACTAATTGACAAGCAGAAGTAATTTCGAAATGCTGTATTCAACTTTTATTTTGCGGAATGGTAACTAATTCCGAAAAAAATTAGGAAATTTAGAAAAGTGCAACTCGACATAAAATCCTTAAAAGCATTACGTTCAGAAAAGATCTGTAAATTATGTACCACACTTTACATCTGGGGGTGCTTTTAATACATCGAAATATAATCCTGTAGTCGGATTTGCATCATAAAACATACACATTTCCAAGTGTGATTGTTTATAAATCAGCAATTGATAACACACAGGCTTATTTTTATGAGCCCGCTGTGTACACATTTGTTAGAAATTCACATGTACTCATCCCTTTTCCCGTGATCACCAAAATGAGATCAATAATCGCAGATATCCTTGTTTCGGACTATATACGCGCGCTAATAATTAAATCCCGAAACTGTCAAATACCGTTTCCTTTTCGCACCTACCCTCCCTCGATTTAATTGCGCCACGTCCAGATTTTTCAGATTGAATTACGTGCGAGGGATTTTCGATATTTTTCAGGTTAAACAGCATACACACCACATCGCCCGCCCGACATCCCCCGCCATTTGTTATAATTACTAAACCGAAAACAAGGAATGGGTTCCCTCCGCAGGTTTTATCTTGCAATTTATCGTTCTACGGTCTCCTATTTCCCACATCCTACAAATCCGGCAAGGCACAATTTAGATCTTTTTATCCCCGGATAATGTAATATACCGTTGTTTAGTACATCTTGTATCCTTAAAGTTTACTTATAATAAAACGGGTCGAGAAAGTCAACTCGAGAAAAATTATCTGGCGGTGGTGCATTTAGAAAATTTAAATCATAAATTTTGGGGAAAGGTGTATAAATTATTAGAATGCCGTACGTGCTTTAATTAGATTTTAAGTTGAAGGGGTGGGTTTTTTTAAAGCCATTCTCTTTTTAACTTTACTTTTTGAAGTTCTTGTAAGATAAACGAAATTAAAGCTTTAATCTGTTTTGCAAATATTTGGAATTTGTTTCAAAGGGAACCCTATAGAGCGCATTCGCTAAGTTTTCAAATTCTTGTTTAGTATACTAACAACTTTCTGTGTAATCTTGTAGTACGCTTTAATTAACATCACGATTCTAGAGAGATAAGCTAAAATGCCCACTGGTCAGTAAACAGTGCATTGAATTGCACCGTGAACTACCGATGTAAGCGTTTTATGTTTCAAATGTGTAAACAGCTCCATAGCTTTTGGTTTCCGGCATTTTTATTATTAAACTCTCATATTAACAGTAAGCAAGAGAATAAAGACAAACAATTTACCCTTCAAGCGAATTTAGACAAAATTTAGTTCCAGGAAAAACTCTTATTGAAACTTACATTTTAAATAACTTGAACTAGATCGTCATAAATAGAATTAGAGCTACATTGGTGACGGTAGTTCCTAACTCATTTTTAATAATCAGGAAAAACTGTGGGCTCAATATAATAGGAATCGACATGTTTCCTTCTTTAGGTCATGTATCGAGTTCGAACTTTTGCTATATTATTCCCTATAATGCCATTTAGATGTGTAACAATTCAATATAACTCTTCTCTGTGGTCTAGGTCAAAAGTTTTAGAGCAAAATGTACCCAAAATTATTCTTTACACATGAATTTGAGTAACGTAGACCTCGATTAAACACGTTATCTTGATGCCGAAAGAGCATCATATGCACATTTGTTAACTGGGTGTGATAAGTCAAAGATATTAAATTCTTTTTCTAGCGCCACATGTATTTTTTATCACAACGTGTCAAAATCGTTATTGTTGCACCAAGATCGTTAGGAAAAACACTAAGAGCATTATCTTAATTCCCAAGACATGAATTTGATGCTTTTTTGTTGACTGTGTATTTTGCAAGGTTAAAACAAATGGTCGTTAAGAATTCTACATGATGAAAATGTGTGGGGGCGAATTTTCCGGTGCAAATCGTCCCATATTCGAATTTTCCCATATTTGAATTCTTCTTAAAGGTTTAATGTACCTATTTATAGTGATATAAGTTGTGCTATTGGACGTCTTCGGCATTTGATTGCTAAAAACTGATTGCTAACTTCGGACAGGTCCAAATTATTCTGTGCATATGCATATTCAGTCTTCGCCCCCAAAGCTATTTTACATGCTAAAAGGATCTTCTTAGCTTAGAGACATTAAACAATTCAACTGTAAATGTTATTAAATGATTTTGAACAAATTTTGACAAAACCCTTCTAGGAGACCCTTGTGCCGCTTTTATGCACGCGTTTTTTGTCGCGTGTCACTTTCAAATAAAATTTGTTATTAAATTACATATACAGAGTGGCCCAACAAGAAGTATACAGAGGGCTTTTAGGGTATTAAATTTAGAAATTTCGAGAAATCCTCGAACACGTCAATTTTGTATTCGAGGGGGACAACTTTCGGAATACAAATCACGAACCCAAGTCTTCACCCCTCTACGTAGGGAGCTTAACGCCTAAATTTTAAATGGAATCCAATGGCAAATGGCACATTATTTGAAAGCCAATTTAATCGTGATTACTAATCTGCTTTGCTTTTTAAATTCTATTGATTCGTTTCGGAGATATTCGCATTTGAAATGGTTTTTTTCCCCTGATTTAAGTTCTTTAGATTACTTCTTGTGGGGATATTTAAAGAATAAAGTTTATGCTACTCCGCCCGGAACATTACAAGGGTTGCAAGCACTTATAACCATAGTGTAAGAATAGAATACACTCAACACACAATACATATGCAACACTATTCTCTATGCCGTTGAATCTCTTATTATGGTTACTCTTTGGTATAACTCAACAATTTCGAGCGATTACCCCTGAAATCTTGTAGCATGTACGGTAGCGTTTTGAAGCAAATCTTTATTATTGCATGGAAGCAGGCGGAAGGCAATTCGAGCATTTATTGAAATAAATGTTGCCTGTTTAAAGTTATTTGTTATTTTTTGCACAATTTAAACCTTTTTTAATACAAGGTGACTTAGATCGCATTTGTTTTGGTTTTTTTATGCGAAATCTCCGAAACGAATCAATAGAATTTAAAAAGCAAAGCAGATTAGTAATCACGATTAAATTGGCTTTCAAATAATGTGCCATTTGCCATAGGATTCCATTTAAAATTTAGGGGTTAAGCTCCCTACGTAGAGGGGTGAAGACTTGGGTTCGTGATTTGTATTCCAAAAGTTGTCCCCCTCGAATACAAAATTACGTGTTCGAGGATTTTTCGAAATTTCTAAATTTAATACCCTAAAAGCCTTCTGTATACTTCTCATTGGGCCACTCTGTATAAGTGGCTGTTGTATATTATCCATAGATGTATCAATATGTCTTTGATCGTGCGAGAAGAAAGTGCATATTGATAAAAACAAGTTGTAAATCAGCATATGCATGATGAAAGCGCATTTTTGGTAATGCAGATCAGTATTTCATTAGCAAAGTTTAAAATTATCGATCTCACGAGTAATCTAATTCAAAAAAGACTACACTATAACAGAAAGGTTTTAGTGAAAATTTAAAGTGTCTAGTTGAGATCTCAGCCGGACAGCCAACCAGCCATAAAGAATATAATAGAGAATTTTTTACCGAAAATGCGCTAAAAATGGATCTACATAAAGTGATATATATTATTATACAGGCTGTTTCATGCAAACCGTTACCTAAAAGTATTCATACTCCCATTAATAATATTGAAATCTGAAAATTTGCATACCAAGATAGTTTTTCTTGATCTATCGTAAGAAAATTTTATCATGGTAGTTTCACTTCCAGTTTTACCGAATGTGGATAGCAACTTTCTTATTTTAAATAGAACACCCTATATTTTATTGAATCTATATGAAAATCTGCGACATTTGATACCACATTTCCCTAATACCCAGCATCAAAGGGCCAGTTATTTAAGATTTTTGCAAAATTGTTGACGTTTGACTGCTTTTCTTGGGCGCACTGTACCTATAGTAGGGGAGGTAGCTCGAAATGCACTGAACGAGACTGTTCAAAGTGTTAACCGGTACAGTTCCACTCTGAGTATGTTAAAATGGACCGTCTGCCGCCTCAGGTCATATTACTTAAGGTGCTGCGGTACTTCTTGCGGTATACCAATTCGCAGTGGCGGATTTACATATAGGCACACTAGGCACGTCCCTAAGGGCGGCAGCTTTAGAGGGCGGCAATTTTTGCACTATATTTATTTTAGGTAATATTTTACTGAAGTTTTAGTCCCCGAACAAGTTACAAATGACAAAAATGTTTAATTAAAATTATGAAATAAATTGGAATTGGTAGATAGTTTAAACGAACTGTAATTGTAAGAACGATAATCGACAATTCAAGTTTTGACGTGTGTGAAAACTTAAATGTTAGGTATACTGTATTTCTTTTCGTATTAGTTTTAAAAATTTCAAGTTATAATGTGATTTTTATTAGCATCTTAAAATGTATTGCAATTTAAATATTATTTTTGGAGGGGCGCATATCTTTCGGCGTGCCTAGGGGCGCAAAAATTTAAATCCGCCACTGCCAATTCTAAATGGTTGTTTTTTAGAAAATAAGTTACACACCAAATGAAAATGTTAAAAATATTCTTAAAAAAATATTTTAAAAAATCGCGAACATTTGATAAATAATTCTTAGTCGGTTTTTCACGAACTTTCTTCGGATATAACTAGGTTACGGTTGGACGAATGAAGCTGATTTTTTTTACAGACAAGTGTCTGTTACTGTCATTAACGTGATGGTGCTTGTTTTTTAAATTTTTTTTCTAATTATAAGATTATCTTATTATTTTATTATTATAAGATATCTTATAATTAGAGAAAATTGTAAAAAGAAACACTGTCCTAGTCATTGGCAGTACCTATCATTAATCTGTAAAAAACCAGCTTCCTTCATCCAACCGTAACCTAGTTATATCCGTAGAAAGTTCGTGAAAAACCGACTAAGAATTATTTTTTACAGCGTAATCAATAGTTCGCGACTTTTTTAATATTTTTTTTAAGAGCTATTATCAACGTTTGCATTCTCTCAAAAAAACAACCATTTAGAATTGGTACCGCAAGAAGTACTACTATGGCTTCGTTGTCTTTCCAAATCAACAATAATGACGTGATACTACCTACGAATGATTTAAATTTCGACCGCCCTTCTACGGGGTATTTTAAAAGTTAAATTTTATAACTTCAAACATTAAAAAATTGATATTTTCAAATGCTTTATTTTTTGCAGTTTCAAATGCCAATTCTACAGCGATCAATTATTTCATTCCCTATACCTCTCTGTTATATGCTTTCCGTTTTATTTTAGATTTTCTAAAATTGTAACCGTGATATGCTTAATTTTTAAACTTTTTTTTAAACTGATCAGACAAATCTGTCTGTCCATAGGGCTATGTCGCTTCTAGGTTTTTATCTTTAGAGCTATTGCCCTTCTTTTTTCCGCTATTTGATTTGTTACGGTATCGAGCTTTGCACCAAGGAAGGAATTTTTTCTTTCCATTTCCACTTCTGTTATTAGGAAAACTACAGGTGATCAACTTCACTGGAAAAGGTTCACGAACATATTCTTATAACAGAAAAAATTAAGGGTTAAAAACAAGTAAGTTATCCTTCAGTGAAGCATTAAATCGCCCAATTAATAGAGAAATCCAGCAGGTTACTCTTGAAAGCCTAAGAGTTTATAAAATTGTATTTTATGCACATAAGTATCGATTCATGATTTTGATACATTCTCTATAAATATAGTAGGATTTTCCTTAGTTTGCGCGCACGTCATCAATTCTGTTTTTTAAAATATAAAAAAATCATTTTAAACCACAATAAACGTTGAAATTACGTGATCAGTGAATTATAAGCAACTTATTTCTAATCTTATTCGTTATTTTGAACGAGAAAGTGATACTGGTGGTCAACTTTTACTAGTCGCAGCAAAAGAGAGGTGAGTACTTTACTATTATAAGAATTCGTATACGTAACAAGTTTCGTTTTACAGAGAGTTGCGAATCCATTAAATATTAGCCTACGAACAAAGCAATGTAGGAAACCCGTTAGCGATGTTGATGGTTTTGCACAAACAGCGATTCGGAACTCCATGATCCAACATAGTAAGTTAAAACACACGTTTATGTCAATGGCAAAGATATTATAACCAGTTCACGTTTGTATTTTGGAACAACATCTTACGTTTCAACCCCTATTGCAAGTTCTAAAGGAGAAAAACGTATTTAATGTGCCCAAATTCCCATTTGTTGGATACCGCCATTGTATTTATACCTAAAAATACAATGATACAGCACGGAAATGTTGAGTTTCCAAATGATGCATTAAGAGTGGAATTACTTGAGATTGTGCAAGATGTATTTCCTTAAATTCCATACAGAATGGTAGTAATACTTTTAGTTTCTAGACTAAAATTTTGGTATTTCAGAAACAAACCTTCAAAACCCTATGCTGCTGGACATCAGGACATGGACATGCGGTACTACGGTTGCCTCCCTGCAATTGCGTTTTCAATTACTTACATCGAAAATATGTAGGGAATTTGCAAACGACATTATAACCGAAAGGTTATGGCAGAGAAAGGTGTTTAGATACGTGGAAACAAGCCATTGACGCAGTCACAGCGGATATGTGGAAACGCACAGTAGAGCACACTAACCAGCAACCATCTAGAACTATGCACATTGATGATTTTGGAAAATAATATGACTTTCTTACAATCTTGAAATTTGTGACCTGATTTTACACAATTTGAAATGTGAAGACTTTTTGTCCCGAAGAAGGTTTCCCTGACATCGCTTGGTTGTGTGAGTAATATATATTTTATAATATGGTCTGGTCTTTTCTTACGCACACAATTATGAGTGTTTGTTCCTTTCTCATTATTGTGTATAAAAAGTTTAAATGCCATTTAAATTCGAAAGAGCCGCGAAACGCGCCCAGGAAAAGCCTTTTTTATTATACCTGCATCACAATCTCCGTTTTAAACACTCAAATGCGTGCGAAAAAGGGCCTTTAAAACACACGTGCTTTAAAGTTGCTAAGTAACGATACTTCAAGTATGACTTTTGAAACTGTCATCTGGATGAAATAAAAAAATCCTCTTAGGTCGCTTTCTGTAAATGCAGAACATTTCTTTGGCTTTTGTACCTATCCTTTGGTTGAAGCTTTCACAAACGCGCGTAATTTAGGGTATGCTTCCAAATTTGTTCCACTTTTTAATCGCAGCATTGCTTTAAAGTTTTGAATGAATGTACCAAAATATAGAAGATTTAAATACCTTTGACATTTCCTTCATATATGCCAGCATTATGGATGCATTTAAGACTGTATTCGTAAGTAACTTCCTATTCATCCATGGAAACAACTTTTCATATTCTTTATAATAGGCTTTACTGGAGTTGGATTTTACACCTACCAATGTTTGTTTAGATTTTACAACAATCGATTTAATGGGCGGTGAATTATCTTTTTCAACGGAAATCGTTTAATTCACAAAGACGATGATTTTTATAAGCAAACGTCAAGTGACATTTCCATGGCAATCGTGAAATTACGAACACCCAGCCCACTTAATTAGACATGTATTCGAGTATAACGTCAATATGACTTCATTGTATTTCCTATTTTTAAATTATACTGCAGGTATAATAAAAAATACTATAAGATACACGTGTATAATTAGTCTTTAAAGCACTTGCAACGTTAAAGGCACTCCGCTTTGCGTCGTGCCCTTAAACTCGTTGCGCGTGCTTTAAAGACTTGATTATACACTTGTATCTTAATATACTATTGTGTGTGTGTTTTGTATTCTTTTTTGTTTGTTGATTGTGTTTTGTTGTTTTTTGGTTTGTTTTGGCAATATTTGTTTGTGTTGTTCTTTTTTTTGATTGTGTGTTGTATTTTTTTTTAGTTTTTTGTTTTATTCTTGGTGGTTATTTGTTTGTATTTTATTTGGTGTTTTGTTTTATTTTTTGGTTTTTTAGTAATTTTGATTTTTTTTTGGGGTTTTGTATTGTATTTTTCTTTTTTTTTTTGAATATGCTGTTTTTTTTTGGTGTTTTGGTTGGTTGGGTATTTGTTAATATTTTTTTTTTTTTGATTTGTTGGTGTCTTTTTTTTTGATTTTTTGTATTTAATTATTTGTTTTATGTTTGATTGTTTGTGTCTTCTTTGTTGTTTTTTTGATTTTTTTTTGTTTTGTTTTGACTTTGTTGTTTGATTTTTTATTATTTTTTTTTTTGTGTTTGGTTGTTCTGAAATTTGCCTAGAGATAACTAATTTGTGAAATACAAAATTTGATTAGTATTAGTTAGGCACGTAAAAATATAACCAAATTGCACAAAGAAATATTAAAAAAATATAATGCCTGAGAGGAGATAAATCCGTCATTTTCGGGTGATATATTTTGGTGTTTATGATGTATTTTGATTTTTTTTTTTTTTATTTTACTTTATTTTCTGTTTTTTTATTTTTCTGTTTTTTTATTTTTATAGCACTTTAGTTTCAGGCGTTACTTCTCAATTATGTTACATTACGCCCGCTTCTGAACCTTTAAACCTCATTTGGGGAAATATCCATTTAAGCGTATTAATTGGCCATTACTGATAAACCAATTTCTAGAGACACATTTAAAAGAAAGTGCGGTAAATCACACAGAAAATTTACAGAGAAGGGTGATCTAAGGTTTAATAAAAATTTTGTGTATTAAGATCATAACGAATATGTGTTTTGCTGTTACTATCAGAGAGAAATATGGCGCCACGAATAAAGCAAGTTTAATTCTACCCCAATTGCCAACTCCTTAAAAATAAAAAAAATATGTCTAGAAATTAGGATTTATAATAATGGAGCGCTCGCTGCTTTCGTATACAAGTCGGTCATTAGGTCAGGAGATTTCATTAGCTTTAAATACGGGGTGCTTCGTTACCAAATTATGAAAAATAACGTGTTTTCTGTAATATGAGCTTAAATTAACGTACCATATTTTCTACAAAATCAAAAAAAGTTTTACTTTCTTTACATTTTACTTGTAAAAGTGGATCCTTTTGGGGCTTGTTGCAAAGAAATCGCTGTGGATAGACTTTAAATTCATTGACAAAGAAGAGGCGAATGCTACTGTTTGGACACATTTTTGCGGACAAATCGAAAAAGTACTTTTTGTGGTATTGAATTATTGAAAGCGATGTAAAAGTTGAGAGGCAGGAGCGACTTTTAGAGACATCCACAAATTACTTATTTATTTTTTATTAAAATCCCATGCTGTAGGTAGGCAAAATTATAACATGCACCTGAATCATTAGAAATCCTACAAAACCAATAGTTGCCTATTTGGTAAAACTAATATAGGAGTAAATACGCGTTGTATGAGGATGTGCCGAAAATGGGACGTAAATGAATTACGGTTATATAAAACCATGTTTGATAATTTATAACACATTTTATGACACGAGCGCAAATTTCACATTTATCATTTTCGCCATACGACTTTAGCCAACTTAGTGGTAATTTGAAAATTCAATTAAATACACGGGGGGATGTATTACGTTACAGGGAAAAATTTTATAAAAAGTATTTCAGTGCCTATGTAAGATCGTTACAACACGTTCAAAGTGTACACAGAACTTTTACCAAAATAACCGATACATCGCAACCGCCAAACCTTGGTAGCCTGATTCTTATATATGTGTGCGTATTAGTCTTTCAGAATATAAAGGCCTTTACGCTGTTGATAGTCTATACCAGGCGCATTTTTAAATTATTACTTGATCTTGGCATTAACAATGTGATTATATAGATTTGCTAGTATACAAAACACACTGGTCACATTTTAATCTTTAGCAGGGCCTATGTCTGGGGGCAAAAGTTGACTTTAGGTTGGACGAAAGTACATTGAGCACAATTTAAATCCTTGATGATTGTAGGTTAATAAATGTGTTTATAATTAGATTTATCAAATTCGTTTGCATAGTCACACTGGACACATTTAAAATTCTTTGGAGTTTCGTGTGCTAAAATGCTATGCGATATATGCGAGTTCTGCTTACACTGCCAAAAGTATATCTCTGTGTTAATATGTTGACACATATCCTCCTCTATTGAAAGTTTAAATTAGGAAACTATTCTATGTACCGTACATTTGATTTAAATTGAAAACGTCTTTTGAATTGTTGACGTGAAAGTATTCTCGCGGAAGGGGAAATAAGTAGGTAGCGTAATAAATGATCTGTTCATCAGTAAAATGAAATGAATATTAAGGAAAAATTTAATTATTCAGTCAGTGAATAAACGCTTTAATTAAGTTTTTTGTTTATTAAAATTAGATATTAGCTTCCTTCAGATCTCATTATAACCGCGGCTGTACTAGTTATATAAGCGTAGGTTACTTATTTTCTCGTCTTAGCCTGGAAAATCAAATTTTCTCGCTTTATCCCTGCAATATGTCTATTTCCCCGGCCTCTACAGGCGAGAAATGTAGTTTGTCCTTGTATAGGATATAAAATCAATTAGAATTAAAATTGTCAGTACCCAAGTTAAATAATTCATTGTTCTTCTTCTTTATATCTATTAATTTAATTGGTTTTTGCCCGTTTTCCTTCGGTGAGCCGAAGTAAATGAATTTGCAACCCCATTAATTTCCATTACAAATTTTTTCGCAATGGAAAATTTCTCCTGAGCCGACGTCCAGAAGTACTAAAATGTGATTTTTCACCGTTGAGTGACGGAATACGAAGGTATCTCCTATGTTTTCTGACCAAGAAACAGTGGAAAGTAGAATGAACACTATTGCCGAGTGCAGAACAGAATCCATATTTTCATTTCCTCAGTTTCTTTTTAATAATTTTGTCGACCTTTCGGGTAAGCCATAAACAATATGAATGGCAAGTCTCCTTTTAAAAATTATCCACCAATGAGGCATTTCTCAGAGTGCAGGACTCTGAAACATCGAAACATCACTTAATAGTTCGGGACGTAAAATTGATCACCTCTCCAAATTTGGGTTAGAAGTAGAAGGATAGCAATCTGATCTTAATTTGTTTTGCTGTTAATATTTTGTTACATGGCTTCCCTTTTCAATTAGCATCATCCAATTTATTCATATTCATTATTTTAAATTCTCGCATAAAAATTGAATCCAGCGGGAGATTAAGCTGAATGCCCTTTTAATAAAATAATTTGTTTACGGTTCGGTTGGTAGGTACACGATGACGAGTCCTTTAGAATACAATTAATAGCCATGCATTTGTCACAAAGACGGAAAACATTAACTCACCCCTACCGTTCCAATGGAATCGGTACTCGAATCGTTGTGAGGTTAAAGGTTTAAATAAACCAAAATTTGAAAGAACTTCGCAAAGCATTCCCCGGAGGGTGTCATTAGATGACCGTATTTTTCGAAGGCGATTTGTTTCAAGAACGCATAGAATAAATTGGCCTGTAAGCGCACCATTAGGAAATTGTTGCCTTCCTTTCCCCGTGACACGTACACTTAAAAGAGGGAAAAACAGAGATTCGAATTCCATTTAAAACCATTAAATTGGATTCCGATTAAGTTTTAAATTGAGGACTTCAATAAAAAAAAATGCTCGGACCTTAAACAGAATAAGCCAAATAACTTAAAGGGGTCTGTATTATTCCAAATCTCCCTTTTCGCTTGTGATCTGCCTGTATTTGGATTGTTGATGGATTCACAAACGTCGAATTTCCCTAATCAGTTCGGATTTGGCATTTACCTTTATCTACGTTTAATTCATATAATGGGCACTTAAAGCTTTCGTTCCGTACTTGGGATTAAATTCGAGAATATCACCCCGGTAATCCTTCTACTTCTTTCGGACAATATTCCAATGCATTCTGGTGAAATTTCCCACTCGAACACTACCAGATGGGGGGAGAAATATCCCACAATAAATGCAATCATAACTCGGTTATCTAACAAATATGAACGGATGCCAACAAGTTCTTTTCTTATTTAACCCGGGGTGATATGGGACGAACATTTGTTATCAAGTTCTGAGCTTCTCTTTTATTACGACCGTACAATTATCGGTGCACAATTGAGTGTAAATACATTTTCACGCGTACTGTACTTCGAAGTGTATTGTGTAACAAAAATCAGTGTATTGAGTAGGCAGGAAGGGGAAACTACAAACTTATATAGAAGTTTGCATAAAGTTGCATCTACTTGTTACAAAACCGGAAATTTGCGAAATGGGGTCGAGTTATTTTAACCTTACGATTGAAGTTCCAATTATGAAAATTTGCATATTATTCTAAGTAGGAAATTCAGAAATTCACCCTTTATAGATAAAGTTACCACTGAGTAGATGTAGATCATTCGTTAGGATATTTAAAGTTCGAGGGACTAAGCCTAATACTATGATAATTAAATGCAAATGATAATGCTATGTATTTGAAGTAAGGGGAAGAAGAAACACATGCGGGGTGGCTTTTAGTTAAATATACAAATATAGTTATTCACATGAATAAATCAATTAATTTATATTACTGAAAATGACAACTGTGCGGATTTACAAATGTACTTGAGTCTCTCACATGAGCTTGAATTATAAAAACTTTCTTTACGTATATAGTCAACTTTAGCCCCTCATCTTTTTATATAGCCAGTGGTGTCACTTTACTCGCGGAAAACAATTTAATTTTACTCTGTTGTCTATTGCGGTAAAAGTATCGCCTTACAGTGCATCTCAGCTTCTAGAATTCTTATGAGAAAGAGGGCGGTGGGTTTGGATTAAACACCCTCCAATAAGAGATAAAAAACAGTACTGAAGTTCACCAAACTGGGTGAAAATCTGATGATAGATATGTTTGTTTATATTTGGTTATTAAAGACTTCTTTCAACACGAATTCGCTATGATTTTACTTCAGTATAGGTAATTCTTGCGATCATGATACAAGAGCTGGACCTGCTGATTATGGCACGGAAAGGACGCGTGCCGTCGTCGTTGGCATAAAAAATTGTACTGGAATACACATAACTCACAGTTATTGCTAGAGAATATTAGAAGTCTTTACAAAATGAACGTATCAACATTTCAAAGAAATGTTACCTGGAAGGGTTGAGCAAATAAGATTTTGGCACCACGGGTAGTCGAAAATGCGTAACTTTCCGCAATCTGGGATTCGGAGCCTGAAGGAATTCTTCTCAGTTCAAAAGAATTGAAATTGAACTCGAAAAAACACTTTATGAACTTGTCTAGACCCTTTATAGTAATAAGGATCAAAGGGGCGTTATAAACGGAAAATAACGCCGAGGCCGAACAGAGCGCAGGGGCGTACGACAAGATATATTAGCATATTATAATAGGCAAATGGAAAAATTAAAAAAGTATATTAGAATACCAAGTGGTATAATTTGAGGTCTTTAAAGCACGCGAACGAGTTGCTAATGGCACGACCCGAAGCCGGTAGGCTTAACGTTGCGCAAGTGCTTTTAAAAAGAACAATTTATACAGCGTGTATCTTTAGTATTTTTTGATTGTATACTGTCCAGTATAGATTGTAAAATAGGAAATACAATAAAAATCATATGACGTGTACTAATATACATGGCTAATTAAGTGGGCTGGCGTGTTTTGTCATTTCACGATTTGCTATGGAAGTATCACTGACGTTTGCTTATAAAAATCAACGTCGTTTGTGGAATAAACGATTCCTTGACAATTCAATCCATGTATAAAAAAATCGCATAAGCCTTCAGGAAATTGTCACTTGACAGCGGCAAAAGTTACCTGCAACTTTTCAAGAACAGACGACAAATTGCACTAGTGGTTTTTCACTATTATTTTGCGAACCAATTATCGGCATTATCCTTTCCCATGATGAACTAGTTGACGTCTGTCAGTAATTGATTAAGTTATGTGAATTTCTTGCTTCGTTAAATTGGTCCTGCCGAATTACCCACTCGAGGGTTTTGCATTAAACGAGTAAATTGTGTTATGTTGCAATCCAAAGGCTGTTGCCCTTTAGCAATTGAACTCGAAAAAGCTGTCAACCTAAAAATGCTCCACCTGCGGTGTCGCATTATTTTTAGTGACAGTTTTTCTTTCGTCTAATTGCTAGCAACAATTTTCATTACCTCTAAAACAACCCAAATACTCACTTAAATTGCACAAGAGGTTTGTTTTACCGAGTAAAATTTGGTTGTTTAGGTAATGAAATCTGTTGCCTAGCAAATTAGACGAGAAAAACTGTCAAACTAATAAAATGCGACACGCAAGTGCGAGATTTTTAGCGAGGTTGACAGTTTTTCGACAGTCCAGATTGCTAAAAGGAAACAGATTTGAATTGCCACAACCCCAAGATTTATTCGGTTTAAGATACAAACCTCGAGTTAATTCGGCAGGACCAAATTTATAACGAACAAGAAATTCACCAAACAATCAATTATTGCTATCATATGGGTAAGGAAGTAATGCGTTTATTGGGTCGAAAATGAATGAAATAAGTGAAAAAAAAAACCACTAGGCATTTGTCGTTGGAAAGTTGCATAACTTGCCGCTTGTCAAAAGTGGACAATTACACTGCGGCTTATTGCTGCGATTTTTTATACATGAGTTGAATTGTCGGTAAAATACAACCTCTGCTGCAATTATAAGTGGAAAAAAATAAATACACCTGTCCTTAATCGCTTGTTGTAAAATTTTAAACCAAAACGTTGGTAGGTGTGTAAAAAACCAAATCCAGTAAAGCCATTATAAAGAATATGAAAAGTTGTTTTCCATGATTGAATAGGAAGGTTACTACGAAATACACTCTTTAAAGTGCAATCCATAATGCTGCATATATGAAGGAAATGTCAAAGTGTATTTAAATCTTCATTCATATTTTGGTGCTATTCATTTAAAACTTCTAAAGCAATGCCTTCGATTAAAAAGTGGAACAGATTTGGAAGCAGTTGCCCTAAATTACGCCGCGTAGTGAAAGCTTCAACCAAAGGATAGGATGACAAAGCCAAAGGAAATTGTTCTTTGCATTTACAGAAACCGATCTCTAAGAGGAGTTTTTTATGTCATCCAGATGACAGTATTCAAAAGTCATACTTGAAGTATCGTTACTTAGCAACACTTTAAAAGCAACGTGTGTTTTAAAATACCGATAATACACGATTTTTTTTACAAAAACCATAAATCGATATTGCGTAGAAGTAAAACCCGGTTTCGTTAAAATTGATGCACACGGAAGGTACGATGATTCTGGCCCAGGGACACTACAAAAAACCAATAAAAACGGCCTCCAACGGCTCTGAAGAAACCGTTGACATGCTTTTAGGACTGTTAAAAAACTTGGAGACTATGGAAATTTTTAAAGTTGCTTAAAAAACATTGAAAACTAGAAAACCTTTGAGACTTGTGCAGGCTCCCTGGCAGTTTTAGGAGCCCCTTGTACTTGTGACACTCATTAAACTTTTGTAAGACTAACCATTTTTGAATCCTTAGCTCAAAGATTTGCTTTAGGACTTTCCAAAACCGGTTCAAAAGTTTTTCACGACCTGTGCGAACTAAAAACTATACGTGGCAGACCATTAAAAACGTCATTGGAAGAGGAACCTTTGGCGAAGACTTTGAATACCCTTTGGGGCGAATAAATTCTCTTAAATTTTCTTAAACTTT
>NW_022170663.1:15435919-15500318 GCF_008802855.1 Photinus pyralis | reverse complement strand
GATTGAGAAGTCTGATCGAAAAGTACGAATTGATTTGGATTCTACGCACCCAAATTAATAAGAAAAAGTGTTTTCCCGAGAAATTTTGGTGTAGTCGATTTTTGGTAAAAAAGGAAGGTTATATACTGCCTTTTTTTGAGCCCCGAAAAAAAAATTGTCTCAGATCGACCCGGAAAAAAATTTTCTTATAGAATGTGGCCTGTAGAATACATAATTTCAAACAGTTCCAAGATTGGGCTACTAGTTCAAAAGTTACAGCCCTTTGAATTTTCTTTCGAAATTGGTTTCTAGTCTATAACTTTTGATTGAGAAGTCTGATCGATAAAGTACGAATTGTTTTGGATTCTACGCACCAAAATTAATAAGAAAAAGTGTTGTCCCGAGAAATTTTGGTGAAGTCAATTTTTGGTAAAAAAGGAAGGTTATACGCTGCCTTTTTTTGAGCCCCGAAAAAAAAATTGTCTCAGGTCAACCGGGAAAAAAGATTTTCTTATAGAATGTGGCCTGTAGAATCCATAATTTCAAACAGTTCCAAGATTGGGCTACTAGTTCAAAGTTACAGCCCTTTGAATTTTTTTTCGAAATTGGTTTCTAGTCTATAACTTTTGATTGAGAAGTCTGATCGAAAAAGTACGAATTGATTAGGATTCTACGCACCCAAATTAATAAGAAAAAATGTTTTCCCGAGAAATTTTGGTGTAGTCGATTTTTGGTAAAAAAGGAAGGTTATAGACTGCCTTTTTTTTGAGCCGCAAAAAAAAGTTGTCTCAGATCGACCCGGAAAAAAATTTTCTTATAGAATGTGGCCTGTAGAATCCATAATTTCAAACAGTTCCAAGATTGGGCTACTAGTTCAAAAGTTACAGGCCCTTTGAATTTTTTTTCGAAATTGGTTTCTAGTCTATAACTTTTGATTGAGAAGTCTGATCGAAAAAGTACGAATTGTTTTGGATTCTACGCACCAAAATTAATAAGAAAAGTGTTTTCCCGAGAAATTTTGGTGTAGTCGATTTTTGGTAAAAAAGGAAGGTTATACACTGCCTTTTTTTGAGGCCCGAAAAAAAATTGTCTCAGATCGACCCGGAAAAAAATTTTCTTATAGAATGTGGCCTGTAGAATCCATAATTTCAAACAGTTCCAAGATTGGGCTACTAGTTCAAAAGTTACAGCCCTTTGAATTTTCTTTCGAAATTGGTTTCTAGTCTATAACTTTTGATTGAGAAGTCTGATCGAAAAAGTACGAATTGTTTTGGATTCTACGCACCAAAATTAATAAGAAAAAGTGTTTTCCCGAGAAATTTTGGTGTAGTCGATTTTTGGTAAAAAAGGAAGGTTATACTATGCCTTTTTTTGAGGCCCGAAAAAAAAATTGTCTCAGATCGACCCGGAAAAAAAATTTTCTTATAGAATGTGGCCTGTAGATCCCATAATTTCAAACAGTTCCCAGATTGGGCTACTAGTTCAAAAGTTACAGCCCTTTGAATTTTCTTTGGAAATTTGTTTCTAGTCTAAGCTTTTGATTGAGAAGTCTAATCGAAAAAGTACGAATTGTTTTGGATTCTACGCACCCAAATTAATAAGAAAACGTGTTTTCCGGAGAAATTTTGGTGTAGTCAATTTTTGGTAAAAAAGGAAGGTTATACACTGCCTTTTTTTGAGGCCCGAAAAAAATTGTCTCAGATCGACCCGGAAAAAAAATTTTCTTATAGAATCTGGCCTGTAGATCCCATAATTTCAAACAGATCCCAGATTGGGCTGCTAGTTCAAAAGTTAAAGCCCTTGGAATCTTGCATAAGATTTTAAATTTAGTACCGTAACGCGTGAATGAATAAAAGACCTAACCCAATACTACAACGTACAGCTTGATTCACGAGGGCGATTATGTACAAAAATCTTTGGTAATAGCATTTAATAAAGGTTGTGAAATTCTACGGCTCCCTTTTTTTTTCATTTCACTTTCGTTTAATTTGTAAATTTAATTAAATACCCCGACATTGTTTGCTTTTCGGATAATTCAAGATTAAATGAATTCCATTTCGCGTTCTCCCTTTTTTTGCGGAAATAATAAATAATTTTTCAAATTCACACGTTTTGACGACTCATCGGACATAATTAAATTCCCGCCTTTAATAACAATGCAAAAGAGTGCGAATTCCGTAACGAAAATCGTCGAAAACTTAATTACGGAAATATAAATCTAACAAGAGCAGATGTAGTTTCGAAAATTATGACGATATTAAATTTAGAGGCGTTTCTCGTAGCATAATAAAATATCGATATCAGTAAAAGCGGGGGTTTGTAAAAGTGTTTATGAAATAATTTCGCTGTGGTATAACTCGTAAAATTACGCCCAGGATTATATTTCTTTTATGCGAGATGGATTTTCGAAATTGCGGCGATCGTTAACTAAATCGGTTAATCCAAAGTAACGAGTGGAGGGATTTCGCTTAGATATTAGGAATGTCTTGGATGATGACGCGAACGCAAAAAGTACATTGCTGATAGATGACACAGCCGACGGCGGCGGCGCACACCGACGCACCCCACCGTTTCCAAAGTTTGAGCTTTACGCGGGAGCTTTCCAGTCAGAGAACCGCGCTTTCTGCTCGCGATTGTTTCCGATTTCCGGATCAGCCCCTAAAAGACACGCTATGTGAGAAGTTTCGAAAACACAAACGCAATTGAGTGGGTGACAATGGGCAACGAAAATGCCAACTGACACCGTGACATAGTGTTCAACCACCACACGGATTAAAATGGTAAATTGTCTGCGTATGCAAATTCTAATCAATTTCAGCGCAAATCCATTTATACACCTAAAATTAAGTTACTCAACTTATAATTACTAAAAGCTTTTAATACGCAAACGACTTAATAGCTTTACCACATCTGTGACAGGAACGTCTTCCTAAAACTTTTAGTATTGGCATTAGCGAAAACCTCTTCCGACGATATTTAAAGTGAAGGCTGAATTGCTTCTGAAGTTAGTGACATAATTGAATTTGGCAATGGTCTCGTCCATTTGGAGAGAGAATTCGGTTGAAAACACCAACGATTTGCACGAATTCGTTAATAAAGCGCTCTTTCAAAATACGGCCATCTCAAGTAGCTTATTGAAGAAGTTCCAAAACAATAATGTTCTTATATTATTCAGCTGATTTGAGGTGGGAGAGTTAAAACGTCATTTAGATTCCTGGAATAAAATGAGCTATGTCCAACAATTCATTTCACATATCGCGAACAAATACATTTACGAAACATTTTAAAGGTTATCAAAATGCAAGGAAAATTAAACCATAATGGAGCAAAAGCCCTACATTTTTCTGCGGTAATTGTATTTTCGCGTTCAATCTCAACCTATCTTTTGTTCCTCTTGTTTTCCTACATTCGTAATATATTACGATAATCATATTTTGCCGTTCCACAATCAAATGATAAGTTGGATTGCGCTCGCACTTGTAATGTAATAATAATCCGCGCATCCATCTTTTCAAGTTTTAAGTGGAGCATCAGTGCAATTAATGTGTTAACATCCTTTGAAATTAAATCAAACGTGATCGTCATCGGGGATACCTCAACAGTATTATAACATTTTTGACTTTTTTTATTTTTCTTTAGAGACAAGTCAGTAGGACAGGAACGTATTAAGTATTTGAAAATCGCAATATTTTGAAAGTTTATAGAGGTATAAATAAACGTCAGTGGAATAGGTAGCAACTTATGAACTTCCGCTTAGGTATCGATTACAAATTCGGGGAAAATGTCTTTCTTCGTTGATTGAGTCATGAGTGATTCCATCCGCCACCTTAGTACTTTGCCAAAAATTATTGTTGCCTCTAGAATCACGTCAGCTGCTTTTTAGTCAAAAATCAATCGAAACAACTATTCGGTTTCTTGAAAGCAAGAGCCCTAATGTTGAATTTTCAGACAATTGTCATAGACTGAAACATATTTCAATCATAAAAAGTTTTCTTAGGAATTTGTTCATAGATTAATTAATGAACATAATTTATTATTTAGCAATCCATCAAATTTACAGTGTAGAGCTAAAAAACTAGTAAAAATGTGCAGATTAAACTACAACATACTATATTTCAAGAGGAAATTGAATATAATATTCGGTTTAACGAACTTTTCCATTTGACAGCATGCAATTTATTTTTCCTTATAGCGGTCAATTTTTGCTTTCAGGTTTTTCAATGGAAAGTTTTCTTCTAACTAAAAAAGTGATGCCAACCCTTTGAATTTTTAATACGTTTTAATTTCAGTATGTCGATTATTCAAGGAGTGCAAAGGTACGCAATGAGGACGGGTCCCTACTTAAAAGGGACCCCGACAAAAATGTACAAACAATTTAATTCGTTTATACAAAATTCTGCAAAAAATTGAAAATGTTTCGAACTCCTTAAATGGTATGCTTCTATTAATTATTTACATATTTTCCGTTACTAAAGGAAGAGATTAAACGTACCAAAGCATGATGCAAATGCTGGCTAATAAAACGGAGGGTAAATATAGGTGAAAAATCTGGAGCAATATCTGCAATATACAAAAATTAACAACCCGACGAAGTAACCCTTGAATTTTAATAATTTAAATCTGACTTTAATCTAATACAAAATGTGATACCTATGCTCAAAAGTAGCCAACTCAAATAGATTTAAAAGCAACTTTGCCATTTATGAAAAATAACATTCCGAAGTCTCTTAATAAAGTAAATGAAATAATTAATTAGCGGGACCTTCTCCAATCCAAAAAGTATCTGGAGGTCCTGGATGCGTACAGTG
The DNA here is from genome assembly GCF_008802855.1 of Photinus pyralis. Classification (NCBI taxonomy): domain Eukaryota; kingdom Metazoa; phylum Arthropoda; class Insecta; order Coleoptera; family Lampyridae; genus Photinus; species Photinus pyralis. The sequence goes on along the minus strand of NW_022170663.1, from coordinate 15,495,531 downwards.
AAACCTTGGTATCAAGCTGTAATCACAGCTGTTCTGAATAATAGTACAGAATGCTAATACGCATCCTGGATACGGTAACCTTAGACTGAAGTTGTATTTCGAGTAATTTTAACACTCCAGCGTTTACCTCTGCACGGACGAAACAGTTAAAAACATTTAAAAAAAGGCAGATTCATACACAAAGAATTGAAGTCGCTACTGAACGACTTTATACATCGAAGGAACTGGCCAATATTAAACAAATACATTTAACTAACAAACAAACATTTAAAGTGAAACAATTAACTAACAAACAAATTCAAGTGTTAAGTGTTACCTACCCCTGAGCAGGAGTCAATAAAACGAAGAGTTACAATTAAAATTAAGTGCATGATTACCTTTTGTTATGGCACAAATTTCGAACAAAATCAACTGGACTCTTACTGAACGCAGAAAGCAGTAACGCTAAATTTTACAATAGACCTGTGAACCAATGAATTACAAAATGCAAAATCAGCAAAAAGACACTATTTTCTACATATACAGATAATTATCGTTTAAAAATTCATAAGGGAGAATCATTGGGGAGTAAACACTAAAAGCTTTGTTGATGAAGGACTCCATTTTTTGTTTGAGTGATTATTATATGGTGAAAAAATATATTTGAGACTCAAAATTGTTTATTTTCTAACGTCGAAATCGATAGCCGTTAGAAAATAAACAATTTTGAGTCTCAAAATAATATATTTTTTCACCATATGCTTCTTTGCTAGTTGCTTGTCCAGTTATCATTCAAAACTAACGTGATTTCCAAAATTCGTACTAAAACGTCCCCTTTCTTAAGTTATACTTACATGCCTCTGAAGTTTAGTCGAAATGAGTTTCTTACACCTCAAACATTATTTTTAAAGCAAACTACAACTAAAGCGTTAATTGACGTTGAAATTGTACATTCCAAATCTAGCTATCTCAAGTAGATTCTCGAGAAATGAATGTAGGAATTACATTACCAACTACGTTTCACATATTATCTTTCACTATCACCATTTGAATGTACAAGGTAAAGCAAATTAAACTTGAAAGACACTAATTCTCTTGTGGCATTTGACTTTTGTGGGGGTGAAGGCATCTGGATGAAAAATCAGTACAATAACACAGGAATAGACTGAGCTTTGTTCAAAGATTAATGTTCACATATCGCGTTTACATTTGAAACATTTAAAGGTTATCAAATCTCACGGAAAATTTCACCGTAATTGAGTGAAAGTCCTACATTTCCCTACGGTAATTGCATTTTTGCGTCCTATTCAGTTTGTTCCTCTTATTTTCCTACATTTGTACTGTAGCTCGACAATCATGTTCTACAGTTTACAATTAAGGTGAGATTTGAGCAATATTACATAGAGTGAACATGAGAAATACATAGTAAAGATATTAGCCTCATATTAAGTCGTCGTCTTTCTGATTAGAAAAATGAAGAATTTGATGAATTACTGAAGCCATTCATTGTGATAAGCTTTTAGGTACGATCAAAGAAGGAACTATTTAAAAAATGGGAAAGCAGGAGCACATGTTATTTAATCGACTTGTCCAACGAGGGAAAATAAAAGAAGCATCAAGATTTTTAGATAAAAGAAATATCTACTGGCAGAGTTTTATTTATTGATGAACTTGATGATTCTGATTCTGGTGACGGTTTTGGATGCCATACAAGACAAGACAAGAGTGCTGTTATACCTGATACCTTATTGCAATTACCGTCTGATATTGATAAACATCCAAATTTACAATACCTTGAAATTACATGTGACCATGTCAAAAAAGTTGCAAGAAAACTTCATGGCAGTGGAGGTCCAAGAGGATCAGGATCAGATCAATGGACATATTTTCTTTTGCGTCATGGAAATTCGCGTGAAAATCACCGTTGTTCAATTGCTATTTTAGGTGCCCTAATGGCAAATCGACTGACTGCAATTGATAAATACCTTGTAATTCGTCCTATTGGAATTGGTGAATGTTTGCGTGGTGTACTGGCAAAATGTATTATTCTTAGATCTGAAATTTGTGGAGCGGATCAACCTCGTGGTAGCTTAAAAGCTGGAAATAGAGGGCGGGGTCAATCGTATGGACAAACTTTTTCATGAAAACTGCTTATCTGAATCTGGATGGGGTTTACTACTTGTTGATGCAAATAATGCATTTAATAAAATAAATCGTAGGCATGCTCTTTGGCAGGCCAGATTGAAATGGGCCCGCTCTGCAAGACTCATAGACAGGGTGTTCCTTAAAAGCATGGTAATATTTAAGGGGGTGATTAATGGACCCATTTAAAGAAAAAAACTTCTTATGAACGTTTTAAACGTTTTAATTTTTGAGATACGGGGTGGTACAGTTTTAGAAAAAAAATCAGTGTTAATGATAACAGAGTCTTCTATGCATCAAGATGCATTTTCTGATGTGCAAAAGTTTTTATTTTCTCTACCAGTAGCGTCCGTACACGGCTATGTATTGAATATTTTTGGAGAAAAAGTACTACGCCACTGCTTTGTCTTAAAATAAAAATTATTTTTTAAATCCTCATTCATTTTTGAGCAAATTTGATCTTCTGGTTTTTCTTTGTTCGACGCATGGTTTTCGCTTAAAAAATTAAAATCGTTTTACTTCAGGATCAGTAAAATCCTAAAAATCCTAAAAATAAGCAGTGGCGTAGTATTTTTTCTCCAAAAATATTCAATGCAAAAGCCAAAGGTAGGTTTAATCAAGAAAAAATGCGATTTGGTTGCGATACACAAAATTAAGTTGCAATAAAAGTTAAATTGGAATAAATAATCAACAAAAATTAGTCGAGTGTGTATTGGGTATAGAATCGTAAACGAACCTCTTCGTGATGTTGTCACTTACAATGCTCAGTTCCCTAGGGGTTAGCAGTTTGAATCTCTACTACCTAAATATTTCGTTTCGTTTATACCTACCACTCCGCTTTCCTTTTGTGAGTAACATCTTGCGATACTCCATTCTCGCGATATTTACATTTAAAATTTTGATCATCACCACCGTTACCATCAAAACACAAGTTCTACGTGTGATGTGCGCTGTCTATTCGCTTTTGTTATTAGAATTAATGGTCAAAGTTTCCTGAAAGCGGCCCACAGTATAACAAGTTAAAAAGTAATCGTAAACGATTTACATAAAGCGCATTTCCACTTGCATTCATTTCCCATTTATAAGATGCAACTTCTGTTAAAATCGTAAAAATCCGGCCACAAATATGAAAATAGCGTTGCACATGGGCAACCCATTTTTGACGTGTTACTTCAATTTCAGTTTATGAGAAGAATTTCATTTCAATGCTTTTCTAAATAAGAAAGTTGGAACTGCGCATGCGCAAACCTAAATTTTAAAACTAATGTTAGATTTTCCCTTGTTCCAAGCGCCTAAGTATCAAATTTCACTTAAATGGTGCCATAGATAAAAAAGTTGGCACTGCGCATGAAAAATGTTGAGACTGGCGATCGATGATCCTTTATTCCAAGTGCCTATGTATCACATTTCATTTAAATTCTTCCGCAAATAAAAAAGTTGGCACTGCGCATGCGCAAAACCAAATTTTGAAATTGACGTTTGATTTTCCTTTATTTATAAGTAAAAAAGTTTGCAATTCGGTTTATAAATGGTCGAGATGCGAAAAGGGCACTGTGAATTTTGAATCGATTCGATTCAACTTTTGGCATTGCGTATTATAGGGCTAAAGCTATGCCCATATTGAATTTCATGCAATTCAGTTCATAACTAACGGAGATGTAAAAGCGATCGAACATTTCTAAACAAAGTTATCGTTCACACGGACAGATAGATGGACAGGCAGACAAAGGAACAGACGGAGAGACCAACCGGCAGGCGACAGATAGCAATGCAAAATTATAAACGATCTCTAGGATCGTTAATAAACGGCAAAAGTGTAAAATTATGGAAAATGTAAAAAACGGTTTTTTGTTTTTTTTACAATAACTTTTTTTTGTAAGCGGTACAGAAAAAATTCCTTCCTTGGTACAAGACTCGACACCATAACGAACCAAATAGCGAAAAAAGTAGAACAATAGCTCTTAAAATAAAAAACTAGTAGCGTCGCAAAACGGGCGGACGGACGGACGGACAAAGTGGCCACAATAGCGCATTTTTTTTTATTTTGTGGAAATGCGCTAAAAATCGCAGTGCTGACTGGCAAATCTAATGATACTATCCCGTTGATAGTGACCGGAACTTCTACAAAACCAATAAATTTATTTGGAAGTAAATGGTGATGTCAAGGATGGATTAGATAGAAGCATAAGTAATACAAACTTTCCACTGAGAATTGAAACACAATTTTTTCTACTTTGTGATTGTTATTTGTAGGAGTCTCGAAAAATTACCTAGTTTTCCACATATCGCAAATAATTTTATGAAACGTTTTAAAAGTAACAAAAATGCAAAGAAAAGTTTACCCTAATGGAGTAGGTAAACGCTTAAAATTTTTCTACAGAAATTGTATTTCCGGCCAACCTCCGTATTATGTTTTTCCTCCATTCGTAATAGAGCACAACTTTCTTTATAGATTTTCCAGTTCAGAAAAAATTACGAATGGATCATAACGTACCCTTTTTGTTTATAAAGTTTTCCATATTTTGAATTTCTTTATTATAGGTGTGTAGGTAAAATAAAAAATTCAATTTTTCGTGAAGCATATACAGCCTGATGATGGCCGAAATCGATCGCTTGAGTAAATATACGCCACACGAAATTTAAATTTCACATTTTACCTACACACCCATAACGTACGTATCCCGTACAGACATATTCAAATAATTGTCTGTACCCTAGGAACCAATTTTTAGGTTTCCGCTGAAAGACTGTCACGATCCATCACAAATTGAGACCTGTCTGTTAACTGAATGGTCACGCTCTTTTTTCAACGGTATAAAGACAAAGTTTTAGTTAACTTTTGCAAGTTATACACCTCTGAAGGTCGCCTATTTTCATGAATAAGTCAAGTGACGTCACACGTGGACTGAAATTATATTTCCAAAAGCAACTTTAAAGTCTTGTAATTTACTTGTTACTTTGTGGAGGTATTTTAATGATTCTTTCGCATTTTTGTTTAATTTTAGTAAATTTTCATAATTCATTTACACCAAATAGCTAGAAATTTCTCCATTCTACAACTGAGTCGAGCTATAATGTACTAACAATTAGCGCAGCTTCTTTTTTAGGTTATAATTTGGACCTTCTGCTCTCCAGTACTGAAAGAAATCTAACTGAGGTGTTACCTAAACATCTTAAAACTATTTACTAATTGCCGTAAAGTAGAGTTATATTATAAACTAAATAAATGTAAACATGAGCTTGTCACTATAGTTTTAACCAGGGTTTCGCGTTTTAGCGTTTCCAGCTTTCACACTTTCTTCCTACGACTGCATTTTTGGATACAACTATTCACAGTATGACAAATAATTCAAAAGTTTGATATTGATATAATGACAACGTTTCAAAGATAGCGATTTTTAATAAATACATTAAACTACTTAACGTAGCATTTGATATACTATTCCACCTAAAATACGAGAGAACTTTTGTAACGGCTAAATTACATTTACAAGGGTTGAAGACTGCACTTGCATTAAATAAAATTGAACAGTTTTCGATTTATTTGCTTCTGAAAACCACCTATTTCTCCAATCCAGTAGTCTTCTTTTCGCTGACTCATAGATATGCCATCTCTATATTTCTGGGCTTTGGTTACCAGGTGGAAATTTTTTTGCACGCTGAAAGACACTTGTATTTGAGTAGATTGACACTTCGCTTAACAAATAAACCCAATTTCATCCTTTCAGATGAAAATTTATTGATCCTTGCTGCGTAAATTTCGAACTTGAATTATAATAAAGCGACTTACACCCAGTACCTATCAGCTTTAATTTACAAATTACAGATCTGTCGACATGGGAATAGGAAAGGTTTTAAAAATTACCAACACAAATCACGCTATTAGAGATAAAGCAGCCCTTCTCGTTCTCATTTGCACTAGTGTAACATTCCATATTACTTCGGTTTTATACCTTCCCATGAATAATCGCTACATGCTCGTGTCATAAGCAAATAATGACAAATATCCCAATGTGATAATGACAAATAGTCCATTTTCTAAATAAAAACCAATGTACGATATGTGACAGAAGTATAAATGGGGCCTCTTTATTACTATCCATCACTTATACTGCTAATAAATGAAACTCATAGGTATTTGTAACTTTGTTGCGGCCCCTGTTTCAGGGTGCGTTGTTAAATAAAATGTTTGTAAGTAGACTAATTATGAGTTTCAGATTACCTTATTCATCAGTATGCGTATAACGGGCATTTCTAAATATGGAATCTCGTTTTGCGTTTTTGATATCCAGTTAATTTACCTACTTGTTTTGACCAACTGAAGGATATGTTCACGTTAAATTAAAAATACCCTTCTTTTAGAACAATGTAAACATTGCATAAATTCCCTTGGCAGCCTTGTATACGGGAAAATTACCGAATCTGTGGCACTGTTTTTTCCTGTGCACGGTATGGTAAAGTTATGTTTTCTGTGCTTCCCATCAATGCGTTCCTCTCGTTACAGTACAACTTAATTAAGTTATTAGTCCGGTCTTTCTGTACAATTAATTTACCCGTCAATAAACATTAAAATAAACGCATCCTTCTTGTCAGAAAGTAGTTTACCGAAAAGTATCCTGCTTTTATGCTATTTTAAGATGAGCTAATTGAAAACGAAAAGGTCGCTTAACAAACTCCAGCTTTTAATGATATTTACACGAAGTTGAAGCCTTTTTCGTGAGATTGAAGCCAAAAAAATGGACTTAACCCAATTTTTCCCCACGTTGAACGGAAGTTTTTTAACACATTAATTTTGATGATCGTACCCGATATTCCGTCAGTCTTTAGCAAGAAATTCTGTGGGACGCTCAAACAAAAGGCATTAAAATGTAAACAGGAAAAAATAGTTTATTCCGAAAGAAATATGTCGTAAATTTATATTCTTCCTTATCTGCGAAGCGCGAGGAAATCGTATTTTACGAAACCAAATTATATTTCATATATAACATCGCGAAAAAGAAAGAATCGCGTATCGATCCTCATAAATGAGTAACTCCCTTCAAGATTACTAAATCAAAAAGTATAGTTTTTTGACGTCATCGGAAACTTAATTTATTGCCGTCTTTTATAGCGTTTGTGAGACATACAAGATTTGTTCCTTTTCGGCCTTATTTTGTTATAATGCGCGGGGCGGGCTCAATTCTGCCTTTATGGGAAAGCTGTAATTGTGTTTTATGATGAATGTTGCCCAAAAGGTTTTTTGTATATTATGCCTAAAAGGGATGAAGGACGCATCGGCGGCGTCTCGACTTTGCTCCATACTCATTCTTGCCTGGTTAGCTTAATTGTTATAATGTATACCTGAATATAGTAGAAGGTGGTGGAGGGGGTGGGGGGGGGTGAAGAAGAGGTCTGACCTTCCTAGGGGATAATGTTATTTCTGCGAAATTTGAGTTTCAAATATACTCTCATTTCTATATCTACTGTAATTGTTTAAAATGGCTACCTCCAGCTTGGATGCAATCCTCCTCATCGACTCACGGTCAAAAAGACCAGGGTCGTTTCTTATTGAGTTACACCCAGCAATTATCCGATGTTTTAAATTGTCCGCATCTTCCACTGGCCTAGTGTAAGCTAATGATTTTAAATAGCTCACTAGGGAAATAATCAAGGGGGTTCAAGTTCCGGCGACCAAGGAAGTGAATTTCATCTCAACTAATCCAGCGATGTTCGGAATGTTGCTAATAAATAACTTCTTCTTTTTCACCCTGTATCTTCGCAACAAAGTTCTTTTTTAAAAATCATTAAAGAATAAAATAGACTTAGTGATAAGCCAAAGAATAACCTCTTTAATTTTTGCTGCATGTTTAACAAGCACCCTGTATACCCTGTATACAATTGATTACATTGATTACTAATTTTGGTGTCCAATCTCTGTTGAACTCGAAATGGGGTTGTATGATAATTATTAGGAAGTGAACAAAAACCTTCCCCATACACTTGGAATAATCTTTAATTGTAATAGCCGAAACATGTCGCATTACAATTAAAGATTATTCCAAGTGTATGGGGAAGGTTTTGTGTTCACTTCCTAATAATTACATTGATTACATTTGGTTAAAAACTACTCTAATTAATCAAGTATGAGCTGAATGCGTTGGCAATCCTTCTTTGGCCAAATAGACACAGAAAATCGTAGTAAAGCACACCTTCAGCAGTAAAAGCGCCCAAACGCCCTTTCATAACCATTGGTAGAAATTCAACGCTAATCAATCCCACAGTTACCAAATTATTTAATTTATAACAAATTTTATAGGCTACAAGACATTAAAATTTCAGTTTTAGGTTTAATATTTTCACTATACAGGGTGCCCGTTTTTCAAGCTCCAACATGGGGGTCTCGGTTATTTGAAGAGGTGAAATGTAGTTTAAATTGGGCCAAATTTGCGTATTTTGGTGCCCAATAATACGCCACGAAAATTTGGATGTCTTCAGAGGTTTGCGAGATTGTTAAAAAATCAAAATTGTTTTTATTTCTAAAACGACAAAAAGTGGTCGTTTTAAACTAAAACATTATTAAAGCACTTTTTTATGAGGAACCCACATACTTATTCTATTGAAAAATTCATGGCACTTGGAAGTTACAGAAGATAACTTTTTTCTTTCTTATGGCAGCCATTTTAGATTTTAGCATTTTTGAATAAAGTTTGTTTTTCTGATTACAATAATGTATCATGTGATATGTTTCAAAGGTATTTCCATACTTTGACGGAATCTTAAAGCTGAAAGATATCATATGATACAGTTTAGTAATTAGAAAAACGAGCTTTATTCAAAAATGCTAAAATCCAATATGGCTGCCGTAAAAAATATAAAAGTCATCTACTGTAACTTCCAAGTCTAGAGTGCCTTGAATTTTTTGAAACATATTTGGATTCCTCATAAATGAATGCTTTAATAATGTTTTACTTTAAAACGTCCACTTTTTGTCGTTTTCGAAATAAAAGGGAAAATCGAAAATTGAAAGTTTCGGTTTTTTTCAAAAATATAGTCAATAAATGACATCTGTGATTTTAGCAGAAGGTGGTACCTATAAAACTAAATTAAGAGCATATATAAAAAATAGATTGCGCATGCGCAAATTAATTTTTTATTTGTGTACCATTTTTCTGAAATTTTAACAAGTGAAAATAAAAGCAAATTGGAAACTAAGTTGGAAACGTACGGATTATGCGTACACAGGGCCAAGGTTTTAATGCATTTCTTAAGAGGTACTTTCTTGCCATTTGGTTCATTATGGTGTCGCGTCGCGTTTTTGAAAAAAAAGTAGCGCCTACTGTGTGTCAACGAATCTATTGGACAAGCCATAATTTCTAGAGTTTCACCGGAAATGGTCCAGGTTTTGAATTTTGGAATGGAACACCTTGTATATTTTTACATTTTTGGATAAAAGTAATAAAATAGTATCGTTAAATTCGTCCAAAAATCCTTTTTTCGGAAACTGCTTGTCAAAAAACGGTTGCCATTTGAAAATACTAGTTCGACACGAAAATTTACTTTTACAAAATTGTTTTATTTCGGTCTCTCATATTAGCCACTAAAATTTTGCGATTGTAATTTTCTGAGATCACCTAAGGTCCTTAGATTTGTTTGGATAGTAGGCGTAAAAACTTTTGAAAAGGCCACACTCTGATTCAGAATTGTCTCAGAAATCCAACAATATAAAAATATACAGGGCGTTCCATTTAAAAATTCAAAGCCTGGGCCATTTCCGGTGAAGCCGGGCGTGAGCGAAAAGAAAAAAAAATGTGAAAACTCTCCTCTTCACGTACCATTTACCTGTACCAAATCTCATTTTGAGACACCTATTACTCTGCAATGGGGAACGAATATTTGCTTACTTGAAACTGCAATGTGGAGAACGTGAATGAAAATAACTTCCCTTAAGAGAAACCAGGAAATTTACTTCGTTGTCTGATTGTCTTACTTTTACCACCTCAAATGCGATTTGGCTTGGTGATTTTTCTAAATCAGTAAGCCACGCGACTATTGATTCAGTTCTTATGAGCTTAGTGAGCTTATACTTCCTCTAAAAAAATCGGCCGCTCATCTGCTGGGAGAATAGCATTATTGTACTACTCGTATATGCAGTACGCCTAAAAATTGTGCTTTGTTGTGCTCGGTATATGAAACACGGAGCTTTCTGGGAATATAAGGCGAAATTATTTGATTTTTGTCAATCGCACGGACAATTCTCATTACTTTCTGCCTGTAGGGCTAAGCGGTGCATGAATAGCAGTGACAAGTGAAAGATGAATCGAAACCATTTATCTTGGTTACCGTTCAACTTTAGCTAAACTTATGGGAAATAAGTTGAAAAGCTAATTTCACAATCTGGGAAAGAAAAAGATTTATCTAGCAACACAGCAAGTAAAGAATTGGCTACATTGTACTTTTCTATAGCCACCGTCAGGGCAAAACTTCGATGAAACTTTTTCTAGCCTTGTACGCCTTTAAACGTGGATAATCTCTTACGAAACTCTTCTATGTTTTGTGAACATGCGATAAGCACGTTGACGGTACTCGAGGATACGTTGTATATGTACTCGAGATTCAATTTGTTGAAAAGTCTGGAGCCTTGAAGCTTTAATAAGTGATCCAATTGGAAATTCGATTCGAGCACCTATTTCATTTGAATGGCAACCGCGCGGAAAATTAGTGTTTAATTATTGGAAAAAAATATTTTCGCAATCAGTTATAATAAATTGGAGGTCGCAAATACAAATTTTTAATTGTACAGAACGTATTGGTTCTTTAAGGTTTCTAATTGAAATGTAAATTGCGACAGCGCCTACTAAAAATTGAGATGAGAGGCCTCTGTAGGGAATGAAGCCTTTCACCTAAAACCACTTCACAATGTGTCGTTGGAAATACAAAGCAACAATTTTTACATATTTGTCACTCTTTCACCATACAAGCAACAACTTAGAAGTAGAAATATCTAGTTTGGGCTATTTATCCACATCTTTATCAGCAGGATTTATTGCAAGGATCTTTTTTATATACGTTACTATTTGTAGAATCCCATCCAGGGGCCAACGTCAGTCGTTGGCTGTTGCCTTTTTAGGAAAACTGTCAACGAATACTCCTCCAAAGAGGCTGGTGGTGCTGGAATGAAATAAAACCCAAAAGCAGTATTTTCAGTACTTGACAGTTACAATGTTTCGTAGAAATCAATAACAGGTGTTGTAGAAATATGTTAGTTTATGGTAACGAATAAAAAAAAACCGATTCGCAACCTAATTGGACAATTTTCTGCGATTCTATTAATCCGAATTGATTGCCCGAGGTTATGTAGTGTGGTCAACTGTAAAAGGGCAAATTGGTAAAAGAACCGGGGAATGGAAAGAAATCAATTAACAATTTTCCATTATTCTGCATTAATCACCACAAAATGAAGCGTTAACATTTAAAATATTGGATAGGCGGAGTTACGTCAATGAGTAGTTGAATTGTACTAATTATTCTAGCATCACACGCTACCTACTTGAATTGATTAAAATCAATTAGTATAATTACATAATTACTGTTTTCTCCCAATTCGTAAACAACGTTACCCGCGTGAAGTTAGCCCCCCCCCCCCAACATTAAAATAATGAAACGTCAAATAGTTCCTTCATTTGCACTTTAATTGCACTTTTAATCACACCTCGATTTTTCGTTTGCACATTTATCTAAAAAAAGATATTTAAAAAACAAAATTGGGGGAGCTAACTTCACGATTTCAGCCCCCCAACATTAAAATAATGAAACGTCAAATAGTTCCTTCGTTTACTCTTTGATTGCACATTTAGGCACACTTCAATTTTTCGTTTGCACATTTATCTAAAAAAGATATTAAACAACATTTTCCTTTACATAGGCCCTAACCTTAAAATAGAACTGTATATTATACTTTATTCGCCCACCTCCCTAAAAAAGAAATGAACAAAATAAATAGGGGAGGGTACATTCCCATTTTTATTGCATGTCACTAAATGAATTTGCACTGATAGATTTTAGTTTGTCTTTTTCGGAAACGGGGTGTTTGATTTCTGTTACACCATTTCCGATATCACGTTTATTTCGTTAGTACTGGAAATTGCTGAGGCGATCTTCATGACAATAATTAATTTTTGCAAATTTATTTATAAAAATGTAGCTTTTAATCACACTTTGGCCGGCTGGTAGGCTGGCTGGCTGGATGGGGGCAAATGCGAGCCAGTAGAAGTACGCTTGTAGAAAGGCGAGGAGTGCCATGCACGTACGGGTCGTGTAATTAACAACTTTAGGGACGGTGCTACATGATGTGGTGTCGGCGACATCTGGGCGCCATCCCCGAGCGTGATGTGCCAATCTAGAGATTTTTCAGTTTTTTCCGATTTTCTTCTACAGTTTTGGTCCGATTGCTTTCAAATTGGTGTCATCGTTTTTCCCAGGGGCGAAATTAACCACTTTTGCAAGGCGTGCGTCTTCATGGGGCAGTCGACTTCGGGCACCCGGGACGTCGGAAGTGGGCATTTAATGGCTATTAAGACACTCATATGCATTATGTAATTCTCATACTCGTGTCCTTATAGCATGCTCATTGCATAATATACTATTTTTGAATAATTTCCCGGCTAGCATGGAATAAAGTTAAATCTTTTCCAAGAAACTACTGGAGAACCAGCTCATTTCCCCTTTCACTTGACACTGTGACGGTAGAGGAATGGAAAGCACCAGCAACGGTTACAGCAGGATGAAGCAGGCCACAAACCGACGATACTATCAGAAGTTCATCTGGTTCGTGACGTTTGGATGCAGGGTCTTCCAACTCAAACCCAAGGAATCTTACAGATCCTACAGATATACAGCTATCACAGCCGACAAGATTATGGAGCTGCTACACCAGCTCTTCCGTCTTCCATCGTTGCGGCTATAAACACCGATTCACCATCAGTTATATCAAAACCAGCTTAGTCAATGACTGGATGAAGGCAGTTTTCTGTTATGCTAATCGAAATGAAATGTGTCATGAAGCTTTCTCGATCGAAAAACTGTAACGTTTCTGCTGACCGTAGCCGTGACCGTTTCCGATATACAAATTCCAATGGTGTTTTTTGGTACCATCGGCGTTTTGGAAATCATGCAACCAAACGCACTTCTTGTTCGTTTCAATCGAACCCCATCGGCAGACCTTTTGACCCCTTTTATTTAGATGTACACGGTAATATTGTACGCGTTTCCACAAACAAAGCGGACAATTACGTTTTCAACGAGCTTTGAAAATTCCGTAACATTCGCAAAATACAATCTCCGATCAAAGCTACTTTTAATCACCCCAACGATCAAAATGCGAATCCTCTAATTATCGGGACCAAGACTCCGATCGCTGTCTAAGCAAATCGAGGATCCTCCTAGAACCCCTCCAAAAACAAATACTTAGTTTTTTGATAATTTAATTGTGTTAATCAAGGTAACAATTAATTAATTTGCGCTGGTCGATGCTCCTTTTTCAACCAATCCACGCAAGTTAAAAAACCGTACACTCAGCACCTTTCATGCGTATTTGGCATCTGGATGGAACGTAAGAAATGTAATACTAGACGCTCACTAAAATGAGTGTAATCTCTTATCCATACGGCCTCTATCTCGGCGCCAAAAAATGGCTGCGCAAAAATGACATACTTTTCGTTGACCTCAATCGTCCAGAACAATTCTTTACATTGTCATGACTAAAATTCGTTTGGTAAGATGCTTGCCTTTACTTATTTCTGCTGGAAACTATGGGACGAGAACTAAACGAATCTTTCAACTGTAAATTGTACGAAATATTTAATAGCTCTGGAGAAGATTAGGTGATAAAGTCAAAAATCAGTACCTGACCACCACAAACTGGGAGGCTCTACATCCCAACCAAGACCTAAGAACCAAATCTGTTGGATAAGACACTTTGCTACGAAACTAATTGGTGCAAAGAAGAATCCAAGAGCTAATTCCGAAAGAAGGAATCAGAATCCGAACGCCACTGAAGGCCAAGGATTTTGAGTCGGAAGGAGCTTGATGCTGACGATTATCTAAAAGAATCGAATCTAAAACTTTCACACAATTGAATGCCCATTTGCGAAGCTCAAAGCAACAAGCGAGCGAAGAGATTTACTAATGTTGTTGAGAAACTAATTGAGTCATATAAGCAGAGTTCAAATAATCCCTCATGACGTCCTTATGGAGAGACTTCAACAGAGGTTGACCAACGACATCATTTTCCAACGAACGAAAATGACGCTTTGCAATTTTCGAAACTTAGAGTGGGACGGCATCACCAAAACGATCAAATGCTTCCCTATACAACGAATTTTTAAAAATGGATTCCACGCGATCCTCCTCAGGAGTAATTGCTCGAACAAAGATAAAAAATAACAGAATGAGTGCAAACAATTAGCAATTATCCTACAAGTGTACGAAGATATCCCTTACGCTGAAACTCGATTGGGGTAGAAATTTCACTTCATAGTATAACCACATAGCGCCCCAAAATATTGCGAATGTAAGATTTTGATTAAAATAATAAATATTGTGGGTTTCCTATACACAAACTTTAAATTGGAATATTCGTCTGCGAAAGGAAATTCAATAACGTTCACTTTGTACCTAAGGGTTGAGATTTCTTTCAATCTGCTACCACGCGGGGGGTGCCACATCTAATGACTGTACAAAGACGCCTACATTAAAAAAAAGTCAGTTTCTTTTTTCTACACATACGGATGTCGGAGGAAATTGCCTGTCATAACCCTTAAATTAATAGGTATCTCGGTTCCGTATATTTGAATTAGGTCGCAGAGGTTTACCGAATTAAAAATAATGTGATTGAGTTTCCCAAATAACGTATCCAAACTGTAATCATGTGCGTTGGGAATAATGATGAGGCGTGTTAAATGCATTAGAACGGTTTCAATTTCCTGTTATGAGCCGAGTTCGGATTGAGTGCTGAACTGAGCGCGGTTTTATTGTTGATTTAGAAACTTTTATTTTAGGCGAAATTAATTTGCATACAATAGGTTTTTTGCTGTAAGCAAAAAATTACGTTAGGTCGGGATGTTGGGAAAACGAGGTTTTAATTATTTCAATTTAACACAATATTTATTTCATATTTCGAGGTTTTTCCGTTTTATATATTTTTTCGTCCCATTATAAATTCGCTTTGTTACTTGATGTCCATTCTGTTTCATTTAAATTGGACTGACGCAAAAAATATTTTAAAACTGTTCCAGTTTTGTTAAATGCGAAGCTCGCAATTTAGCATGTTTGGTGATGTATGGTATCCGTTTACTGTAAAATAGGAATTTATGTGGCACGTACAAAAAACTTTACTGAGGCACTGTATACCATTAATAAAATAAGGAGAACAAAATGTTGATTATCTCATTAACCACGAATCTATTAGAATTTACTCAGCGCTAATAAATTTACTCGATCTCATACACGGTTCCATAAATCTACTCAATTTTATATTTTAAGATCTCATTTACTTATACATACATAATGAAATTTGGGAGTTTTAATGTTCCACGTCATCTTCTATAATTTAAGTCCATTCACAGTGATGATGAATCTTTAAAACACTTCAGGAAACACAAAAATTCTCAAAATCGCCTTTACCTTTACAATTTGGAATTTTTTTATAGGCCAGTAAACTAGTCCGAGACCCGGTATGACCAATACGAACCGAGTTGTAGCTTGGTAAAGGTTTGCTCTTGTTCGTCAAATGCTAGAGTTTAAAGTATTACAAAAAAACGTTTCTTCTGTTTTAAAAACAAACTTTAGCATAAAATTAAGTGAGTTACGATGAAAATAAGGTAGCTCTGTCCCTTTTTTTAGCGAAAAAATCAGCGCAAGCAACGCCCCTTATAATTACGACCCCAATTAGAATAAGTCCTTCCCCTTTTCCAGTTTTCTCTAGTTACTTATATCTTATACCTGTATTATATATTAATACATTTTAGAAGTGTGACCAATTTAGAAGAATTAATATTGAAATAATAGTAAAGTTTATTTAATGTTTCGTAGAACAGCCTGCATGCATTATAGTAAATACAAAGAAAATTAAAAATATTAGTACAAATATAACAATAAACAAAATTCATAACGTAACAATACTTAATTGTCACGAAAAGAACTCTGTACTGAAAAATTCCTCATACGAGTAAAACGCTTTATTAATAAGAAATGGTAGAAAATAATTGTAGCTAAAAGTGAAAAACGAATTTCTGAAATTTTGCGAAAAACCTCCTCTTCAAAATAACTACAACACAACTGGAGATACTTAAAAAACTGTACAGCATCCAATTGTAGCTTTTTTAATTCCAAAGATTTTCTTCGCCGGGAATTTTCTGTACGACACATATGGAGTGAGATATAGACATTTAAAGCGTGAATTCATATGCGAGAAAATACCTTGTTTTAGCCCTTTAAGCTCACTCAATTTGAAACTAAGAGTTTTAAAGGGATTTGATGCAAATAGCCAGAGTATGGTTTTTTTTAATGCACTTTCTATCTTATCATAAAAATAGAGGAGTTATCATTAAAAAACAAAACACAATTTTTTTCGAAAAATTCTGAAAGCACAATTCGGGGCATGATGATCTATATAACCGGTATACTACACATTATAAACTTACATACACACTTACATCCATTCCATACACCTATACACTATGTAATGTATGTACACTATACAGGTCGATTCAAAAACCACGCCATCTATCAGGAGGTTGAACACCATACTTTGTTAGAAATGCACACTGAATAACTGTCGTCAATAATAAATTATTAATTTTTTTAGAGTATATATTTTTTTATTTTATAGCATATGTTAAATTAACATTTTAATAGGTTCCAATGATTAGGCTAAATCGTTCTTTAACCGTAAGCATACATAAAATGATCACTTTAACCGTAATGGTAGTTAAAGTGAAATAAATGATAGGGCATTCTAATGACATCTGGCATTCTAATGACATCTGTCATTCTTATTTCAAATGCATGATATGAAATTACGTTCAGAACATATGACAATTGTTTCTATGGAAACGATCACGATGGCAGAACCTAAGTTTGCTATTTTTGCCGTCTCTAAATTAAATTCAGAATTGTCAGAAGTTTTACAATGATTTATATGGCTTCTGCTATAAAATAAAGGTTTGTATTATACACGACGATAAAGGGAAACTAACCATCTCGTGAAAGTTAATTCACTCGTGGCTGCTCCACTCGTGAATTAACATCTTTCACTCAATGGCTAAAATATCCTTTTATCGTCTTGTATAATAAATAAATATATTATTAAACCATAATAAGGGTTGAGTGTTAAGAGTTAAAATATGCTGAAATAATGTTCCAAAGCCTCTTAACAAGCATTACTCAACTCATCTGAACCAAATTTTAATCACATTAAGCTTTAATATGGGGTAGTTTTCACCTTTACAAAATGGAGAGAGCCCACCGACATAATGTAGATTTTGAAGTGGAGGGTAAGTTGAACTTAATCCCAAATTTTCATGCAAATCGGCCTTCATTTTTTATTTCTGATCCACAAAGTACATTAAAAATAAAAAGACCCGTGTGTCCTCAATTTTTATTTGCGAGTAAAATAAACCCAAAATAAATTATTGAAAAGCTGTGTTTTCAGTCCGAATTTGAAACGCTTCAGACTAAATACGTCACAAACCTACAACCAATCACGTAGAAGTGAGCTGGCAACCTTACCCGAGGGTCTGACGTTTGTCACATTTGACCTTTTTGAGAGGGATGTTTAACTGCATCTAGCACGAAAGTGACAAGTGCCTGTGACAGATGACGCAAGTTATAAATGCCATTCTCCTGCAATATTGCCAAGTCGTTATGTCATCTGAATGGTTCTAGGAGCTGATTGGTCGGGCTTATTACGTCACAGAGCCCGCCACAATCATATCGTTTTGAATAAACCTTTAAAACCGCACATGTTCATTATTTTTTTGCTAATCAGCCTCTATTTTTAAATAAACTTTTACTGTCCAAAAAAATGTTTTATGGTTTCAGGTACACGCTTATTAAATTAGAACTGCGGAATTCAACTATACTGTAAACCCCCATTTGGAAATAATTGCTAGGTTTTATACTATTTTAAGTTTCGTTTCCTGGACTATACAGGCTGATTCAAATTCGTGGGCCACTATGGGGATCTCGAAAACTGTAAGAGATAGGTATATTTTTTAAATGCTCTGTCAAATGACACAAAGTAAAAAATCAAATTTGGTGATGGTTAACCGAAGACGAAACGTCAGACTTAAAATTTAAAACTAGCATCTTGTAGAGGGAAAAAAGTGGCCATAATAACGTGTCATTTATTTTGAAATATCATTTTAAATAATTTCGGTAAAAAATAATATCTCCGAAAGCAGTCGGAATTTTTTCAAACTGGCATTTTGTTAAGCATCAAAATACGCAACTTTGCCAAAATTTGAACTACATACCTACCTATCTCTTAGAGTTTCCGAGATCCCCATGGTGGCCCTCGAATTGGAATCATAGCCTGTATATGTTCTCGTCCTTTCTTACGCACAAAATTGAGTATTTATTCAATGTATCTTCCCATTTGTGTATAAAAAGAACCGAGAGTTTTAACACCGACTGCTACCACGATTCGAAAGTGCTGCAAAACGTCCGTCGTTTTGACATTAAAGTAACGATGACGTGCACGCACACAAAGCAAAATCTTACTATAAATGATTTCTAAGGTTTAAAAAGTGTATAAACCTTAAAACATTGACTCCAATCATTGGAAAAGCAAACCTTTGATGGATATTCTGATATGTCTGATCAATCCCAGTTCGTTGATTTAAAATCTCACCAAAACGGCAGACCTAAGGCATTATTGTGTTAGCACATGCAGAAAGTATGATTTCAGCTTAATAAATAATAAGACAAATGTTGCAACGTGTCCCGAAATTGATACAAACACAGTTATAAAGGAAATTTCTTTCATTTACATGTACGAAATACAAAATAAAAGCGTGTTTCACGTAAAGCTCTGAAGTAGAGAATAAGGGAGCATTAAAAATGGCCCATTTCGGATGTCGGTCCTTTAAAAAAGTCAAACAAAGTAATGGATTTGTTTTTTTCCCTTTGGTTCCAACCTAAAATGGTGGCTATACGTTACGGTACTTTTTGTAAATATCGCAGCAACATGTCACATTAACTTCGCAATTTCCGTTTTTCATTTCTGCTGAAGGATAACGTAAAAGTTTTATCCAAAGTGTTTGCATATTTCAAGGGCCTTTACAAATGCAAATTGGCGAAGAGCTGAACATTAGAATTGCTTTCGAATCTTCAGTGTATAATTACTAAATTAATGGGGCAGGTAGAGCTTTAAAAGTGGAAGAATTGTCGCAAATGTTAATTTTAATTAAAACTATGAGCGCACAAAAAGGCCGTTCGGATAAAAACTTTAAACGGGTAACAAGGATTTTATTTGCCTTTTTAATGATTTTCTTCTCCTTAATTACTCAATCTTTACACTCAAGAGGTCTAGCAAAACGTTTTATGCTTAAACACCGCCAACAACAATAAAGACCGGCAAAAAATCGTTAAAATTTTAATTAACTCTGTTGTTTTACGGCGTAACCTTCGTAATTAGGTTCCACGACAGGCATTTATGATTATAAATTATTTAAGCAAAACGTTTATTTTCAAAATTCTTGGTAAATTTACCTACTTCTGATTATTTACACGGATTCGTTGAAATTTTAATTGAAATAAAGGGGATTTATATCGCAAGTTGGAAAAATAAATTGCGACACGGCTGATAAACGATAATGGGTCCTCGGTTTTGGCGATTAACTCCTACCGAAAATTAGAATCAATAAATTCGGTGGTCCGAATTTGTCGAATGCGTGAAATATTGGCACCAAGGCAGTTTTTCTGTATAAGCTTTCGATTGTGACACGCTTAGGTACAGAAATGGTATAATCCTAAACAACACAAACATTTAATGAACTAATTTCCAGGGTCCTCTGCAAATACCCTTATAGCTGCTAGGTGAGCTGTATTAAATTAATTCGAAATAGGAAGGACCTTCTCTAACTAAGCAAGCACTTAATTGAACCAATTATTGTCTCTTAATCAAACATGGACGGCCTAAAAAACGAACGTGACTTCGGAAATATCTAACGGGCTCTAATCTTACACACCAGTAAATAAATTGAACTCGTCAAAGTTTATCTTTGTTGACGTGTTCTAAAAGAGTAGAAAAAGAACTGAGGCGAAATGAAGTTAGGCCGTTGTAATTCGGGACTCCTTTCAGTTTGTTGTACCAAATAACTTGATTACCTTTTCCCGTTCGACACCAATTATGCTTTGTATGTGTTATTTTTAAGCTTTGAAATAGAAATGTTTTGCGAACGTTTTCCATCTGAATTGCTCTTTGTATCTTTTTACATCAAGTGACCCAGGAACCTCACAGATCGGTAATAATTAAAAAAAAAATCAAATTAAGCAATTTCCACGGTGAATTTACCTCATGATAAGCCAACTAATGGTAATAACTACCAATTAAAAAAGACGTAATTTGACCCAGATCGCCGCTATCTTTACGCCTCAAGTACTTAAAAAACAGCCAATTAAAAATGACACATTTCGTTGACTGCAATTATCCAGAAAAATTCGTTAAATGATCTTTAACACAGTTTATTTGGAAAAGCACTGCAGAACCTTGATCTTTTTTACAACCAGAAAACAATCTACTGGACTTATTTCAGCGAGAAAGTTGAAAAATTAAATCCAAAAGAAAAACTTCCATTACACAATATTGCACACGATTTAATTTATGTGAATTTATTATAATGCTTATTATTAGTCTTTACGTTGTAACTCGAAGTCTCTGTGTTTTGAAAATGGGCGTCGTTTCCACGCACAAACTCTTTTTAGTGCATTTTTTAAGAATTAAAAAAAATGTGCTATTGTTTGAGTTTTGTCCGTCTGTCCGTCCGTCCGGACCCACTTCTGCCGTTTCGAACTACTTCTAGAGGAATAGTCCTAGAGCCCTGGAATTTTTCGCAGTAGGTATCCGATACCTTGAAGGTGTGCCAGATGAAAGGTCTCATCGAAATTAATTGGTTTGTACAAACTATAACTTTTCCGTGCGATTCTTTTTTAAGATGAATGAGCGACGGGGCCTGAGGGGGAGGGGTGGTTAAAAATTAATTTTATCTCATTGTATTCTAATTAAAGGGCTCAACGAAAGGAACCGTTTTCTACCAACTACTGCCTTTCTTTCTGTCCTCTTATCAAAGTACGGGGTGGAGGAGGAGGGGGGGAAGTGGAACTAGTTTGTCCTTCATGGTACTCTAATGAAAGGTCTCAACAAAAGGAATTAATTTCTACCAACCATAGCCCTCCTCCTCGACCTCTTATTGTGATCGGCTATATTCCCTTATACCTCAAGAACCGATTGTCGGAAGAGGGTACTCACAAAGGGTGACTGAGACGTCTGCAAGAAATATTGGTGATGTCAAAACAATTTCGGTTAAAAGAATGCGCTTCACAATTTATACTATTTGCTAATAGATGTGTTTCTTTCTTTGTCCGTCATATAGCCCAGGGATCATACAGGATGACGTTCAACAAATTAGAGACAAGCTGAAATTTGGCAAGGTACTTTATTTTAAGGTATTAAACATCCTCTGAAACCCCAGCGTTGAGCCCGTGACCCCAAAACTACGCCCTAAGTGGGGCAAAATCTACCTTTTTATAGAAATATTAGAAAATAGTATTGTACTAAGTACTTCAATGGGTTGCTGAAAATTTTATCTGTGTCACGCAACAGCTAAATGATCGATGTATGGTAGGAAATTTTCTTCTCTACAATTTTTCTCTCTTGACATTTTTTCTTAAAATGCTTGGTTTTACAGTTATTAAGAAAAATTTCAAAAAAGGTAGATTTTGCCCCACTTAGGGGGTGGTTTTGGGGTGAAGGGCTCAACTCCTCGACGCTGGGGTTGCAAAGGGTGTTTTAAAACAAAGTACCTTGCTAACTTTGAGCTTGTCTCTAATTTGTTGAACGTTACCCATATAAAACGATGGATAGGCCCTGTGCGATATGATAAGTTTTAAATTTTACCGACCTCAAAATGCCCGCAGCAGAATTGAATGGCTTGCAGATTAGTGCCATTGTGAGGCCCCGCAGTAAAATGGCCAAACACGAACACCTTATGTGTAACTATCATTACACCCTGTATATTTAATTTCGAATATACCAACACACACGATTCAATTTGGTCTCGGGAGAAATCATTACAACCTGTATATTTAAAATAGTATAATCAATGACACTAAAAAATTCAAATTCCCGCAAAAATTCAAATTTATCGCAAAATGGCGCAGTCAAACACAGCACGGCACGTTGACAATCATAAAACGTGGAGGACATAGCGGTATGATTTCTACTGTGGCGTGTTTTTATGTTAGTATTTGTAGTGACAGAAGCCCCAATTATAATCTCCGATTTCCGGAAGCCATTAAAAGTACAATTTGCCATAGAATTCAAATACGCAGAACGAAATATGATTGCTAAATGCACAAATTACTTTCAGATTTCCCAATTTCAGCATTCGTAAAATTCAACCCTCTAAATTTTGACACCCTGTAGACTTCCTTTCAACTTCTATCCTTAAAATTTCAAAAAATTTTACCTACCGTTATAATAATTCGAATCCAAATTTAAGAGCTACCGTTACAACCAGATTTAGATTACCTACGACCTTTTTTCTGTATCACCCCTCGCCAGAAAACAGAAAACAACTTTTCTCCTTTTATACTTTCTACTGAAGTAGACAACACCAAATACAGCATCAGACTCCTCGGGTAAAAGTTGAGGAAATATTTGCTTCACTGCCTCTGGCCATGTTATTATAGATCGTCGCAAAAAATTGTTCAGGGAAAGGGCCGTTTGCACTGACAAATTTAAGCTGTGCTTAGATTAAGCTTAACTTAAAATCCACAGCAAGGATTATCGCGACAATGGTCGTCATGTATTTTTTTAAAATACGCTTAGACTAAGTTCAGCTGAAATTTGTCAGTGCAAATGGCCATACAACTGGTATTTCCTTATGTGCCATATTTGACCCAAAAAGAAAAGTTTCTATCCGTAAATGTATTTTACTGCAGTATCACCCATTAATACTGTTCATCTTCATGTTGAAAAGTAACGTAAACAAATTGGCAATAGTGTCTTTTGTGGTACATTGACAGTAGGGCATAAGAGAAGGATTATGTAATATGTCTCTTCAACGCGACCGAAATTACAACCAAACGCCTACTTAGTGTGAATATTATAGTATTGGGATCTTAGACGTAAATGCAAATATTTAGTTAAGTCGGTAGTTTATAGCATAAATCGCAGGTAAGGAACATTGTGTGTATTTATACTCCTGGCATTCCAATTCCAAGTTTATATTGTAATTAGTAAGACGACGATACACACATTAATGCTTCGGTAAAATCAATCGAAGGGTATTATTGCCAATCCGATGGCGGGTTAACCACTAATTTGTAATTAGGGTTTCTTTTGTCTTTAATTATATTTTACGAAGGAAATCACCTGCTTCGGTTACAAATTGTAGTTTAATTGTAAGGAACACAAGCTCGGAAAATAACGTTTTGTCGGTCTACAGGCACACAAATCATGCTTTGATCTTAATTTGATTGGTATGACAGCTATGAAATTAATGGGAACGTCATAAATCAAGTATTTTAATTAGCATGATGTTAGAGCGTAATTAACAAGCAGCTGGAAGCATTATACAATATACATTGTTAAAGTTCGATAATTACCAACCACTGCTAGTGTTGTATACGATTATCCAAAATTGTATTTCACACAAGCACTTATTTACAAGAACAATATTTTCCATGCGGCGGGATATCCGGAGAAAGTTCTTCAATTTAAATATTTTCCGGTTAGTTGAATGCAAGTATTAACGTAGTAATCTGGACGGCATTAAAAAAAGAAGCTTTGCGGAATCAGTAGAAGTTTACAAGGAAATTTCCCCATTTTATCTCCGCGCGCCCAACAGTCTGTAAAACGTTTATCTCAAACTCCCGCATTACTTGAAATAAATGAAAAGGACACGAACTCAAATTACTTTTTGTTAAAGTCTGTTACTAGGATAATTTTCATCAGTTTTTACTTTGCTCTCCCTTCCCGGCCATTAGTTTGGGCTTGCCGACTTTCTAAATGGAAATAGGAACGCTCCTCTCTTCCTGTGCACTTAAATTGATGCGAGAAAGACAGATTTTTCAACGCGAAAGCTTTAAAAGCTCACATGTCCGTTGGAGGAAGGTTTATATGGCTCTTCACATGTATCTGATCACCCGGGCCTAATGGACTGTGTAATACCACCTCAATTACTTTGCGGAGAGATTAATAGTTCGCATTCCGTGTGTTCGACCACTGTCGTCAAACGGCGCAAAATCGATAAAAAATTGCAAAAGTGAACTCGAAGGTTTTGTAACCCGATCCTGTGGCTAACTGTTCGTCTTTAATGGCACTTTTTCATTGGCTAACACAGTTAACGTTCCACTTAATTAAATAAAGCCTGTAAATGCGAAAAAATTGGACCGAAGCCACTCTATGAGGGAATGGCTGCTTAAAGGAGTAGGGTTGATGTTTATCACTAATTAATTGACCATTAAATATGACATTATCTAGTGGGGCATATCTTAATTAAAAATTGTATTATTATACACGATAAACTGTGACAAATTTTCGAACAAATTTTTCGATGATCGATATAATGGTAAGTGAAACAAATCATTGTGAATTCCAAGGACATCTGGCATTCTTATGAAAAATGGGACGCGGAGCACAATATAAAATGAAGTTCATGACAGAACCTTCTATTTCCAAAAGTGATACCATTAGTGTTCCACAAGGTAAAACAATGTATAATTTATGTATTAATCCATCCTTCCACACAGTATCGTAAGCTGCTGTAATATCAACAAATACAACACCCGTTTTTAAACGATTTTGAAAGCCCGCTTCAATGTGCGATCTGAGAGTTTGATCACAACAACTTCTGTTTGGTCGAAAACTAGCTTGTTAATTAGGAAGGATGTTCTCAATTATTGGAACTATTCTGTGATAGATCAATTTCTCCAAAATTTGAAAACAATCCCTCAACAAAGATATCGGTCTACAACTTGTGGCATCATCAGCTGCTTTTCCAGATTTCAGGATCCAAAGGTATTTTTCCTAATTGAAGAATGTTGTTGAAAAGCCATTTGATTGCAGAAATTCCCAAATGTTCCTAAATGCCATCAAAATCGGCTGCTTTACGATTTACCAAATTTAACTCTTCTAAGGTAAAAGGACGGGATAAATCTTCCGAAATTGGTGTTGATTTAATTTGCTTATAAAGTGTTTATTTAAATTAACCATATTAGTAGCATTTACTAATCGTAAAGCTATAGTAGGTATTCGGATTAATTTTGGGTTTGGAAATTGATTGCCGATTTGCAGAACCTAGTTTTCTTAATCCCAGGGTAATCCCCACAACTCCGGCTTGAATGGGTACACTTCCTATTTTCCATGAGACCATTCCACTTATCTTTCCTCAAGTTGTTTAAAGATTTAAGTAAATTATTAGCTCCACATTACTCATTTTGATATTTCTTGTATAATCTGTCAGTATCTTTAGACCAACATGGAGGTAACATGTACCAGGTAACAAGCGATCCATGAAACAGGTTAATTAAAGAAGACTTAAATTACCTTAAAGTGTCATAACCGCGATTTACAATAAACTACGTACAAACACAAAACATATATATTTAGAGGAACTTGACTTCGTTGTAATTACAAATTATAGTATTGGCCTTTTGATGGTGTACAAAACTCTCTTTAAGAGTATTGGGAAACTTCTTCTAAAACGTGATAAACGGCAAATAATAACGCGCACCAAACAAAAAGTTAAACGATTAACGTCCGTTTTTCTATTTAAAACCTTGTTCTCTTTCTTTTCCCCATTTACTTACTTTAATAACACGTGCATATGTTGAAATTTAGTTAATGTACGCACTGATAAAGAAACTTCTTATCTAGGTGCGGGGAAAAACATGAGATAAACTTTCAAATAGTACATAAATAAATTCCAAACTTATAAATCTAATCGTATAACAGATAACACGTAAATTCTTTACGAATAAACAAACAAAATAAACACTCAAACAAAGTCGACAATTAATAAATCTGATACACAACAATATCAACTTCGAAAGATCTTGATCCTACAATAATAAACAAAATCTATTTGAACAGGCTCCGTTAACTTAGCACCACCATTTCAAATTTCTGACTAAAGATAGATTGCGCTAGAATCTCTATAGCTAGCGCCAGCTAGCGCCACTTTGAGTTCAGCTAGCGCCATTATAGATTTTGCAGAAAAGCCCTTGACTTTCGGGGGGTGCTATGTTAACGCTAGCACCACCATTGCGTCCGATCACTTCCAAAAGCAAGCGCTGTGTTCATCGAACCTAGCGCCAGCTAGCGCCACAAATTTTATAGCTAGCGCCACCCCCCAATAGTGCGGGGGGCAATTTTTCCTAGCACCACTATTTTGTTTTTTCATGTAAAATTTTGACGTTCTGTTTTCTGCTGACCTAGCGCTAGCTAGCGCCACAAATTTTAGGGCTGCCCTCACCCCCCAATAGTGTGGGGGGGGGGCACCACCATTTTGTCTTTTCGGGTAAAAATTTGATGTTTTCTGTTCTGTAGACCTAGCGCTCAAGATAACCTAGCGCAATTATAGATTTTGCAAAGAGCCTTTAACTTTTGGGGTTGCTATATTAACGCTAACACCACCATTGTGTTCGATGACTACCAACAGCAAGCGCTGCGCTGTGTTCTTTAAACGTAGCGCCAGCTAGCGCCACAAATTGCAGAGCTGGCGCCCAATCCCCAACATTTTTGCTATTTTGTGTTTTGCTGACATATCTCCCAGATAGAGTCAAAATCTTAGGAGTTGGCGCCACACCCAAGTAGTCTGGGACAGTTTTTCCTAGCTTTATGACTTGGCGCCACTGAAATATTTTGGATTCATTTTCGAGTAAAACGAGTGGTGCAGTAGCTGAATCTGCGGCAAGTATAAAAATAAGGAAATACAGTTCAATTATAGAACAGAACCACATTTTTATACCTTTCGCAGTAGAGACATTGGAACCTGGGAAAACGCATTACCAATATTACTGGGGAACCCCGAGCTACCACTTACTTACGACAAATTTAAGTATTGCCATACAACGTGCAGATAACGCGACCAGTCAGTGTAATGGGGACTACGATCCCCGTGAAAGAAAATTATCATTTATTATGAATTTTTAATTTTAAAATTTCCATAGGTATTACGGTTTCTTGTGAAATTTTTCCGTTTTGTGCTCTACTCACTACACAATTCTTTTTGTAAATCACAGTATTAATTTCACTACCACAATATTGCGAGCTAAATCGTTTAGAACACAGCGCAGTGCAAAAATTGAAAATGTCAACGAACGTACCTACTCATAACCAGAGCTGGGCAGTATTCGATTTTGTAAATACTTTTTAGTATTCAAATACTTTGTAATTAAATACTTTTAGGGAAGCAGTATTTGTAACTCAAATACTTTTGCAAATTTTTAGTATTCGAATGCTTAGCAAAGTATTTGTATACTTCGTAAAGTATTCGAATACTTCGCAAGGTATTTGAATACTTTGAGAAGTATTCGAATACTTCGTATAGTATTTGAATACTTTTAAGTAATTCAAATATTTGACAACTATTTAGAAATTTTTAGAGGAAGTTTCCGTTATCACAAAATCAAATATAAAAATCCGATACAACATGAATACTTACCGAACGAGCCTGGAGTGAAGCTTTTTGACCCGATACACACGAACAGACGGACGGACAAAAAAGGATCTGTTTCAAAATCGCTAGAATTAATTTCAGAAAGGTGTACGTGTCATGTGCACCATGTACGATCGCTTTGAAAACTGGTACACGTATTCTTAATGATATAACTGATATAAGACAGGTTCTGGTACCTCCTATATAATAATCAAGGCAAGGAATAATATGTACTTCAACATGTAGAAATATGCGCATATATATGCACAAAAATAGTGATAATTATGCACCAAATATGCATCATGTGCTTTTGCACAATTTTTCCACAAATTTTGTATTTAAAACAGCAGGTTGCAACAACTTCATAGTATAATTTTCAAAAAAAAAATGCACAAAATATAACTAAAAACTAATTAATTTCAACTTACACTACCCTTTGATAACAACGAGAAGGAAAATGCTACTAAGTAGGTACTGCTTCGTAAAACTAATAATTACGGCAGCGACTACAAATGCAGACGTAAAAACTGCAAGCTTTTTATGCAATCGTCGGAATTTATGACTCACTAAGATGCACAAAACCGGTGGCGTCGACTTATGAACAGGAAAGCGCAAAAGTTTCCTGCTTTGCAATTTTATAATAGGCCAGAGACAAAAATTCTTTAGAAATAACTACACAGGGATCAAAAATGCTTGAATATGCTCTTGATAATATTTTATGCACAAGGGCACTGAAATATGCAAAAATTAATTGGGTTATTTGAACTCTATTCAAGTTGATCAGCCCAGATCCAAAAGCACACGCATGGCATATTATTAATTTAAAACATGCATTTGCATAAAATCACTGTCTTGCTCATACTATAATAACAATAATACGCTTTTACTCCCCTTAAATTTGTATATAACAATAGAAATATAAAAAAAGCTAACCTCAGCTCAGGGAAAGGGACTACATTCAGTGCATAAAACGCTGTTCTTCCATGTTGCCTCTATACAAAGTATAACTTGACATTTTTTAAGTATTATTAAGACTTTTATCAAGTACTATTTTAAATTTTTAATGTATTTGAGTGACAAGTATTCGAATACTTTTTATAGTATTCGAATATCTTTGGTAGTATTAGAATATTTTTGAAAGTATTTGAATACCTTTGAAAGTATTCGCATCAATCAGCATATTTATTTGTTAATTCTGCTAAAAAACAAAGAAGCAGATTCTTATATACTTATGTGTAATGTGCAAATTAATAATAACCATAAGGCATATGTATTTCATATGATTAATACACTCCATTAATATACGACCAATCAGCTTGGTGATTGTTTCAAATTCTAACCAATCAGATGATTTTTTATTTGATTAAACGCCACGTAGCTTTTTAACAGCGATAAAAATGCGTGTAGGAATGCGTAAAATATGTAGTGGTTGTAAAATTTACTGTCTTTTATTAATCTCCCTAAAATACACTCGATCTTGGTTTTAAGTCAGGATAATTTTATTTTTAATTCACTCAAATTTTATTGCCTCCTGGAAAAAACTCTCGAAAAGGATAATATTAATAAAATCGCTCCAGCTAAAACTGTCGCGATTTTATCACACTTTTGGTCTCGAGTTTTTTCGGTGGCAACAAAACTTTCGTGTAGGAATAAAATTATCCGATTAAAAATCAAGCTCTTGTATATTTGCTCCCGATAAATTATATACCTATGTACGTCGCGTCGACTACTATCTAAAGGTGTTGTTTTTAACAATACAGATATACCAAACTTTACACAATTGACGCGCCTGTAAACCCTTGATGTGACAAATAATTTACAATTTTTGCGCATTCATAAAGGATTTAAGTAAGTTTGTACCTGCATACCTCACCGTCTGTTTACTTTGAAATGAAGGGATGTTCATATTTACAATCTTGCTACTTTACATACAAATTTTAGTATTTTTATTGGAACTTTTGTACTTTAAACAGAACGATCAATCCAAAAAGTAAAGGATTTCAAATTAAAATAATTTGTTTATTATTTCCGATCCTAAGAGGGACAGATTTGCACATTCGGGTTTAAAAATGGTAAAGAGTTTGACAATCCCAGATGCGGTGTCTGTCCGTCTGTCCGTTACCACAATATCCCGATAACGAATGGATCGATTACGATGAAATGTTGTAGTTGGATTCTTTATCAAATTTGTAGATCGAAGTTCGTGAATTGGAAATATAGCGCAAAAAATAAGGAAGGCCCTTTTGACATCTGCGTGAGTTTTGAACCGAATTGCATGAAATTCAATATGCGTATAGCTTTAGCTATATAAAACGCAATTCCAAAAGTTGAGCCTAATCTATCAACAGTCACAGTGCCCTTTTCGCATCGACGTGTAAATAAATATAGAAAACGAGCTCCTGGATATGGCTACAGCATGTGCAAAACCAAATTTTGAACTTGGTGGTAGTTTTGCTTTTATTTAAAGTGTATAATGTATGAAATTTCATTTAATTGCTTTCATAAATAAGAAAATTGGCACCGCACAACATGCACAAAACCAAATTTTGAAACTGGCGTTAAATTTGCTTTTATTCCAAGTTGCTATGTATCAAATTTCTTTTAAATGCTTCCATAAATAAGAAAGTTTTCATTCCAGTTTGTAAATGGTCGAGATGCGAAAAGGGCACTGTGAATGTTGATCGATTAGGCTCAACTTTTGAAATTGCGTTTTATATGGCTAAAGCTATACGCATATTGAATTTCATACAATTCGGTTCATAACTCACAGAGACGTCAAACGGACCTTCCTTATTTTTTGGGCTATATTGCCAATTCACCAACTCCGATCTACAAATTTGATAAAGAATCCATCCATTTCATCGTAATCGGTCAATTCGTTATCAAGATATCGTTCTAACGGACAGACGGACAGACACCGCAAAATTATAAAACTAGCTCTAAAATTAGTGGCGCTAGCCGGCGCTAGGTCAGCAGAGCACCAAACGTAAAAATTTTACCCGAAAAGACAAAATGGTGGTGCTAGGAAAAATTGCCCCTCACCCTATTGGGGGGTGGCGCTAGCTCTAAAATTTGTGGCGTTAGCTGGCGCTAGGTCTGACGAACACAGCGCTTGCTTTTGGAAATGATCGTACGCAATGGTGGTGCTAACGT
Source organism: Photinus pyralis (assembly GCF_008802855.1). Classification (NCBI taxonomy): domain Eukaryota; kingdom Metazoa; phylum Arthropoda; class Insecta; order Coleoptera; family Lampyridae; genus Photinus; species Photinus pyralis. Next base: position 15,464,335 of record NW_022170663.1, on the reverse strand, counting down.
TAATATAGCACCCCCCGAAAGTCAAAGGCTTTTTTGCAAAACCTATAATGGCACGAGTTGAACTCAAAGTGGCGCTAGCTGGCGCTAGGTCAGCAGAACACAAAACGTCAAAATTTTACATAAAAAGACAAAATGGTAGTGCTAGGAAAAATTGCTCCCCTCACTATTGGGGGGTGGCGCTAGCTCTACAATTTGTGGCGCTAGCTGGCGCTAGGTCTGACGAACACAGCGCTTGCTTTTGGAAATGATCGTACGCAATGGTGGTCCTAGCGTTAACATAGCACCCCCCGAAAGTCAAGGGCTTTTCTGCAAAATCTATAATGGCGCTAGCTGAACTCAAAGTGGCGCTAGCTGGCGCTATCCATAGAGATTCTAGCGCAATCTGTCTTTAGTCAGAAATTTGAAATGGTGGTGCTAAGTTAACGGAGCCATTTGAACAGCTCGTTTTTCAGTATATTTTCGACAAATTCTTGACGATCAATTTTAAAGGCTCGATAACCGTCTCTTGAACCCTGGGTTTTTTGTTTTCTCTTTCGCTCCAGCTGTATTATTTGGTGTGATATCTGAGAACCGGCGTTGCATTTATTAACTCATCTAAATGGGACCGCCGGGGAGAACATCGGAGAACTGCACCGAACCCGAATCTGTATTTTTTATGCTTTGCTCTATGTAAAAGTTGAGAAAAACTAACCCATTTTTAGGCACCTTCTAGGTTTTCCTAAAGTAATTAATTAATTTATTTATTTATTTATATTTAATAAATAAATAAATAAATAAATAAATAATAATTAAGCAGTAAGAATCTTTAACTTTAGCTGGAATTTTAACATAACGAATGCGTACGCGCTTTGTAACTTCGCCGACGATAGTTTTTTATGGTGCCCATTTATGATAGACCCTCTTTCTTAGCAATATGCGAACGTGTCCTTTTTCCGAATAAACTATTTTTTTTACAAAACAAACTAATAATTTATGACCTGGGGCATAAACAGAATTCGGTTATGAGACTAAAGCAATAAAGGCGAAAAATGTACGTTTCTAGCATGTCTAATGGTTGATATTTAATGTGCAAAGAAAGCGTTAGGGTTGTAATCAAGCGTACCAGTTTATAGGGCAAATATGAAGAAATGTACAGTTATAAGCATTTGCTGATATATTCAGTGGGAATCCACAATCGGAATAATTCACTATACAAGGTAAATTCTTTTCAATTAACATTGATTAATTGAATTAGAGATGTCTGATGTTTCCAGGGAAACCAATGGTCCGGACACACACAAATGATGCAAACTCTGTGAAGAGAGCAAAAGAAGTATAAATTTTGTCAGCACAAGTGTAAAGAAAAGTAGCTATAATCCTATATAAATCTGCGCGTGGTCTCATACGAATAAATGCAACAGATAGGAGCGTTGTTCAGGGACGGACTTAATAAATTAAAGTTAGCAGTTACAGATTTGTCTATGTGCTTTATTATTAATGAAAATTAAGTCGCGCGCTGTCAATTATTTGTCATTCCAACTCATGCTTTGAGTAAAACCTTTGTATTAAAGAATGATGAATGTCTCTACATCACGTCCATATATCTTCTCCATATGGCTCAAAAATAATTAATCGCAAAATGAATCTATTTTTTGGTTACTTTTTATAACATCTGGAATAATAATCAAGCCTTACGGGGTAGAAAAACTCTTTTAAGAAATTGCCAGTAGCCGAAACATTTTTCTGTACATAAACTAGCAATAAAATACTCACGAATTGAGCAGAGTCCATAATTCCTCGCAAAAACTTGTCAAGCGTATTGCTTTTTAGACAAAACAGGGTTAATGCTTTAATTTTGATGGTACAACTTTCCTTGTTTTACTTATGCACATACGTGCACCGTAATGCGAGGGTGGAAAGTTGCGAACTGTGAGCGTACACCATCTGGAAATTATCGAAACGGGGTACATACCGAATTCGCAACTGTTTAAGATACAATTTGTAACGAACCAAATTATTTGTAGATAAAATATTGGTTAACAAACCCCAAGGGAATAAAGCTAATTGTGTCTCTTAATAAAATTGTCGCTAACTAAGTCAATTTAATTACAGGTTTCGGAAAGGACGAACCCAAGTCGAGAATGCGATAGAACAATGACCTGCGGATACAGTGTAACTTTCTAATAAAAGAAGAGGAAGGAGATCGATAGATAAGGAACGAAGTGTGAAAAACGATTGACAAAAATGTTATAAAAAGTTTTCAAATCTGATAAATCTGAGTTTGTGGTGATGTGTTGTAACTCCCGTGGAGCTTTGTCGCGCCTCGCTGTCCTTTGGGGGTTACTGGCTTTGGCCACCCTTCTCATTGCTTTCGTGAGTGGCTCCTGGCTTTACACCAAGGAACCGATAACTTTGCCAAACTCGGACGTCACAACTGTTATCACTTTTCGAATTGGACTTTGGCGTGTCTGTCCTTCCATCAAAAGAGTGAATGCAACCTCAATACGTAAGTAATAAATCCAATTTTGCACCTTTTCTATCTAATGGAACGAGCAATAAATATTTCGCGCAACTTTACACTTAGAAGTTTGTGTTCACAATATAATAATTAGATTTCTGGTTACCGCCGATTGAATTTGGCGCATTGTTCTTTCTGTCAATTAACTGCACAGCAGCTGCGAACTGTTTTCATTATGAATTAATTTGAATTACGCGCGGTAACAGAGAACGAAATGAATCTTTACGGACCATAATTTACACCCATAAATTGTCCTTAGAGCTTAATAGCAAAGATGAAACAGCCGTGATTAACAAGGTGAATTGTTAGAAAATGCTCTCCATTATTCCTTCCACCTGTTTCCTTAAGCTAAATTCCCATGGTACTCAGATCTCGGATTTCTTAAATTAAGTGAAATGCACACAACAGAATTATTTTGTTGTTTGTTTCGTTGTCGGCAGCGATCAGATAAAGGTGAAATGAAAGCAAATTATTTAATAATAATGAATCCGTTTGAATGTTTATTCTGCTGATTAAATTTTCACCAATTCGCTTAATTTACTTGATGTTTAATTTATGTAAGGAAAGGCCAATATATATTCAGCAGTGATTAATAAAGAGGGGGAATCTTTTAAATTTGTGGAATACATCAAGAACAAACCATTTGGAAAATCGGAAGACGAAAAGGAAGCGAATTTAATACTGAGAACTTTATTAATTATGTTTGTTGAAATAAATTGGGGCGAAAAAGGAATGTTGACATTTTAAAATAAGAATATAGAAACTTTTGACTTTTACGGTCATTTTGTCCTTGAAACAGGTTTCCACACGTTGGATGTAAAGCAAAACTGTTTACCGCTTTACAAAATTAAATTGACTATGTAGGGTTGGTGGGGGTGTCCAAGAATATAAAAAAATTATAGATTCTGAAGGTTAGCAAGTCCGGTACTGATTGTAAAATGTTTGTGTGCTCTATTTTTTTTAAAACTTTAATAAGTAGATAAGTTTCCTCATTTTGAAAATCTGTGAACAAACCGTTAAGCATTTACCATACTAAGGGCCGGCGATTCATCCTACGGAAGCAGATGTACTCACCTTAAAAGTTATCCACCAGATCACCATCCACCACCATTACTGACACTGTCCTCCAATCTTCTGACTTTTGATAGCAAATATGAGATTTCGCTCCAGTCCCGTGCCCCGATAAATGGAAACTAGTAACTTTTGCAAATTCCCAAGCGTCTCATAGAAACGGTGAGCGAACTGAGAGAAAAAAGGCGTACTTAATATTAAAACTTCTTATATATAATAATAATAATGACATTTATTGAGACACATTATACAAAGAACAGATATTACATTACATTATATGTATAATGGGTGATTCAATGGGGCGAAGTTCAGACTGGAATAAACGTGTTATTCCGTCTGCTCTACCACTCAACCCCCTACCTATACAATTAACAACAAGAGACCATGACCAAAAAACCCTATACTCTTAAAAACAAAGAGAAAGAAGCAAGTTATGCGATAATAAACCATTAGTAAACCATTCGGTATGAATGCACAAATGAAAACTTAAAAAATCGTGCAAGGAGTACGCGGCGCAAGTGTTTTTTAAAAAGACTTTCGGATAGATGTTAATTCATTATACGTCTTTGCAATATTGGAACTAAAGGAGCGTTTAAATAGTGACGTTTTGTGAGTAGGTATAGTTATTAAAAAGCGATCTCGACGTTATAGACGGCAGCTCTGTATGTTACCCTTTCAAATAAATATGACGGAGTTTTGGTTCGAAGTATGCCATGGAACGAACAGGCACAATGTAATATTCTTCTGTTGTTCATATCTAACCACCGGAGGGATTTTAATTTATGTGTGATCTGGTCGTATTTTCGGATACGAAATATTAGTCTAAGTCTAAGGCAAGAATTCTCTTTTGTCGATACATGGGCCATACATACTATCACAATAGTTAAATTGGGAAAGCACTAAGGATTAACAAAGCGATTAATAAGAAATCGACTATTAAATATTAGTTTAAACATTTGTAAACGCTTTGTTAATTATTTGAGATAATATGCTTTCTGAATCGTAATTGGGAGTCAAAAATTAAACCAAGATTTTCCTGCCAATCTCCCTTGTTAAAATTCTTCATTAGCTTTCTTATACTGTCATTCTCATAATCTTCTTATTTTCCATTTCAATTTACAGCCATTAGTCTCCACTTACTTCCCGAAGTCATATTCCAATTTTTCATTAGGTAATTATTGTCTTGTAGCGGATATATCGTTTCCGGTATCAAGTAATTCTTACCTATCTATCCACCCTTAACCTAATCTAACCTACTTAAACTTCCCTTGCCAGAATTTTCTTAAATTCATCCATTCCCTTCCATCAATATCACAGTTTCCTCTTTCTTTAATTTTTTCCTCCTTTCGAAGTAATTTTCTAATTTATCTTTAATTCTTTTTTTGAAATATTAAAACTCTTTTCTCAGGTTACATTTTTTCTTATCATCAGCATGTCTCTTGCATAAATTTCATTATATTTTTCATTTTCTTTCAATCATAATATCGTTTTTGTTTCGTCAGTTCATATTATCTACTTCTTTCACCTGATTATTAGTTGTAATTTCTCTTTCTGAGGCGGAGATTCTTTTTTTTCGTAGTTTCCTTTAGATCTAATATTAAAATCTTCCCAGTCTTCTCTTAACCCCATTTAAACTATTTCAATCTTCCTTTTGGATACCTTCGATCAAATTTTATTGCTCTAAACCGAACACAAACATATTGGCTGCTTCTCCTATTCATTTTATGTGTGCAAATTTCAATAGAATATCAAATATGTGCGACATCCACTTCTCACCTCTAGATAGTATCTTATTAACTCTTAGGCACGAATAAAGTACTTGATTTGTAATTTCTTAATTTATATACTTAAAATTTTCTTTTTAATCATTTTTCTATAAATTCTACTTACTATAATCTTTTTTTTTCTTTTTCTTATATACCTATAATGCGCCTTACGTTTAGCTTTAATAGTAATTGACCTGTAATTGGATGTATTTATATCTGTCGGTCAATAAACATTATTATTATTATTATCTCTAACCAGGTGCAATGACACATTTTCAAATGCCACCCTGTACGATGTACAGGGTGTCCTATTAATAAAGGTCATATGCCATATCTATGGAACCGTTAATTGCCCAGCTTGGGGCAAAAGATTTTGTTAACAAAAGCGGCCAAGAGAAATCGCTGGAGATTAATTTCAAGTTTCTAGGTTTGCCGTTAGAGGGCTTACGATTCATGGTTAAGCAGAAAAATGTTTTTTTTTCCTAAAATATCCCCAACAAACATGCATAATAAATACATACATCGTAATCTTGTATGAATTTTCCGTCGTTATTATGCAGCAAATATTACTCTAGCTCATAAAATATGTGGAGGAAGGGGAACGTCTCTTTAAGGAGTTGAATGTAACTTCCTTTTAGGTTATCCTATTACGACGAAATTGGTCTTATTGGAAAGGGTTCTCTTCGTGTAATCAGATTTTATATAAATAGTTTTAGTAAGGACGCGTTTCATCATTATTAAATAAATTATTAAAAAAATAATGAAAATAAAACAGTAAATTACTTGGAAAAATATGAAACAGTCATGTTCAGTCCATCAAATTCCGGCATTTCAGCGGGTCTTTCAAGGACTTGGTTTAATTTTAATAGCAAAATCGCCACCTGCAGGAGGGAAATTTTTGTATATGAGGTATTTGTTTCATCTTCGAGGTTGAATCCCTTTGAGAAGAATTGTATTGTGTTGGAGTAGAGACTTTTTTAAAGTAAAGTTTGAATTGAAGTATTCTTAAAGATATCCACCACTCGGTATTTTGAAGCCGTTAGTATTTATCATGAAGATTTGGAGAACTTATTCACAAGGGGTTTTGTACAAAATTAATGGGTTTCTGCGTCATTAAAATTAATATTTTAAAACCAATCATGAAAGCAATGAGTTTAAAAAATAAATAAGTGTTTTGTAGAAGTAGTGTTTTGCCGTCGTATTTCATTGTATGTGAAGTTAAATTAAGGTGAGGCACTTGTAAGTTGGATCGTATTCAATATTGGTTTTTCGTCAACATATTACCAGATTCACAATAGTTTTTGATTTCGCAAGCAGATAATCAGTGGATCATTTAGTAAAAGCGAGATCTTCACCCCTTTTCTGATTTTGATGGATTTTGCAAGTTTAGATTTCTTTTTACTTGTCAAACAAACTTCTTGGCGATTTCTGGAACCCTGCTTCCTACATCAAACAATCATTCGGTTCATCTGGTTATTTACACCCCTTCTGTTAGCGATTTTGGGATCTTTACTGTAAAATGTCGGTTTTTCTTCATTCAGTTTTGTGTAACAGCTAACGAACATTTAGTCCAGGCCCGGGCTGGACAGGAGGGATATCGGGGGCCCCTGATTCAATGCTTAATATTGTTATTAATAAGTAAATGGCTATTATTACAGTGGAAACTCGATTATCTGGGCATTGTGGTTACACGGATTACCCGGTTGTGTACAAATTGGGGAAGACGCTATTATGGCCACTTTATCCGTCCGCCCGTCCGCCGGCCTTAACTACTCTTCCAGATTTCAAAATATTTGGTTCGTTCTTTTTGCATTCGGTATCTTATATCTCTGGCATCTCAACCAAGAAAAACCTTGATGAATAATATGCGCAATGACATCTTTCTTATGTATATGTTAGGCGCAAAGACCGAAAACGGCCATTGAGCGAAAAAAACGGCCACAACGCGTTTTGGGTGATTTCACTTGACCACGAAGCGTTCTTGACGTTTTTTTCGGTTTGTGGGCGTTTAAAAACAGCCACCTCGCGTTCTGAATAATCTAACTGTACCATTACGCGAATTCGTGTTGCGGCTCTTAACTGTTTTCAACCACAACGCGTTCTAAAAATACCAAATATCAGTAGAACCCATTGTGACTAGTTTTTCCAATAGCTACGACGTGATTATTAAACATTCTGGGTAGTTTTTGTGAAACGGGAGGAAACTTTATTAGCTTAGGAACCACAACTTACAGAGAGCTACATACGATTTTTTGATACTATCTCTTCCTTGCGTAAGTGTTCTTTATTTATTTTTGCAAGAGCTGTTGGAGTGGCATTTTGAGTTACATTTCACGTCTTTGGATTTGCACTTGCACTTTTTGTCGTTGCAGTATCGCTTGCAATTGCAGCTGACAAACCCCTGTGTGCTTCCCGACGATTTCCCACAATGGGTTCTGAATATTTACTATTTTTTAGAACGTGATGTGGACGTTGTGGTTGAAAACAGTTAACAGCCACAACGCGAATTCTCGTAATGGTACAGTTAGATTGTTCAGAACGCGTAGTGGTTATTTTGAAACGCCCACAAAGCGAAAAAAACCTAATGAACGCTACGTGGTCAATTGGCATTACCCAAAACGCGTTGTGGCGGTTTTTTTCGCTCAATGGCCGTTTTCGGTCTTTGCGCCTAACATATATATGTAGATATATTTTTGAAATTTTAACCAAAGATTCTTGTAGTAAAGACAAGCGTATCTCATATTGTAAAAATCAGATGTGCGAATACACTTTTCTTCGCTTCGCTAGTATCGACGCTCTTATCACTTATCGCGGTTAGAAAATAAACGCACCCTAATTTATGATACGGCCGCCTATAATATCAGTCAACTGACATGCTTCAACGGCTGAACTTTATTGACGTTTGGTTTCACTTTGGCATATAGAAATCGGCAGATTATATTACCTCGGTTATTCTTGAATAATTTCCTGCGAAATAAAAAAAATTCCAACGCACTCGAGGATGTAGAGGTAAGGTTTTTTTTGCAAGTTTGTGACCTTCCCACTCCCCCACGTCACGCTTAAATGGTCAGATTATTAAAGTGTACACTTTTCAACACGTAATCAACCCACTTTACTTTAATCTGACGCGCTCCAGTAAACTCCAAAATACCATATTGGGCTCCCCTATTGGTTAAGCGTTCACTGAGCCCCACCAAATATATCTCAAACCAAAAAGACACAAAAGTGCAATTAAGCACAATCTAATCGCGCATTACCCTCGTCTCAACATACAAAAGTTCAATTCTTGGAGGACTAGGGTTCACTTAGCCCCCATTTGATTTTTCTAAATAATTTTGAAATCAGAAAGGTACCAACCGTACACTTAGTTTTAATAGAAACTTGTGTAATAAAACATGTACATGTTACCTTGAAATAATCAATGTTTTTATTTTATCAGTTATGTGTATCTGCATTGTTTCGTTTGCCAGCTAACTGCATGTGGTAATGGGAACAGTTGCCTTCTACACGATTTCACAAAAAAAAAAACTTTATATGGGGGCCTTTTAAATGTATTTCCCGGTAGGAATTTACAAACTAGTCCAGCCCTGATTTAGTCCGTTATACGTTATACTACTTTAATTCAAACTAGATTGTGCACTAAAATTCCGTTTCCGTGGTTTACTGAGCTTGAGACCAAAGTGTCGTTTAGCAAATTTCTCATAATGGGTCTTTTAATTCGAATTAAAGCTTGAAGGTGAGGAATCGCCCATAACGAACTTTGAATTGAAACATACGAGTACATTTCAATAACGGTCATATGCATGAATTTGTAATAAACACCTAAATTACCCTAATTAGCAGCTGCCCCTCCAACATCACACATTGGATGCATTTCAAATAATAGCTTTCCTGATTGATCGCTCGAAATGTTTTATTCGATACCCCAACCTAAAATGTACTGACATATTTAGTTCATTTAGAATTACCTATATCACAATTAGCTTTGAAAGGGCTTGACATTCTCACAAAGTTTGATCATGATTAAACAGGTGTATGAATATTAAATCAAAGGGTTGTCACGTGACGGTTGAATATTCGCCGTAAAATTTGGAAATATAATTTGCGCTGCATTTTAAATTGCATTGATTTGAGTACCGTGTAATTACTCGCTTTTGTTTTGATGAAATAAAACGCCTACGGGAATATAGGGAAAACAATGAAATCAAAATTGAACAGGAATAGATTCGTTTATTTCATATTTCCCTTGAAAATCGATCCACTTCCAGCAAGGAAGCTAAAACGCGTTAGTTTCTGGATAGAGTCTTATCATTATATTGTTTAATGTCCCCGAAAAGAATTATCGCTGAACGATTTCTGGTTAGGTATTTTAGTCTGGATAAAGTTTGGCGTTGTTTCGATAGTAGCGTCCTCGTTAGCACCTCATACCATCTCAACAATAAGAGAACGCACTGTTTATTTAACATCAAGAATTGTATGTGAATGAAACAGAGTCGCGTTTGCGAAGCATGTGGGGAAAATTGGGATCCTATGAATCCTGAACCGTTTACAGAAAGGAAGTCAATAGGCGTTGACATTTTTTACCATGCATCACACTTTGCCCTTCGCATTTTTATTTTCTTCGGAAACCTTTGATTCTTTCCGGTTCTTCTATTATTTACGTTCTTCACGCGTTTCTTTTTTGGCGGAAATTTGTCAGAGTGCTAGGATTCATTTATACTGTAACGTAAATTACGTGCTTTATTTATTTATAAGAGTCTTAAAATGAATTGATTTATAGCAGTGAAAGCATTATTTATCACTTACAAATACACAATTTAAATCAGCGCGAACCATTTATATTACTTAGGCGTTGAAATTGGAACTGAACTTACACGCGCTTCACAGAACGAATGAGGAACTTTCTGGAAAATTCATGATTATCGCCGGTGACCTTTGATGGCGCCACTATCGCGGTAGCGGACGTCTGTCTGGGATACTCGCTACAATACTCTGAACATTCTAATAATTTTTGGTTATTTCTGGGTATTTGATTAGACTCGTAACTGTTATCGGATTGTTTAGATGATCAAAATGTCCCATTCGCTCGCGTGTTTTGATTGTGATTGATTTCTTGGAATTTCCAGTGAAACAACCACCGAGGTTTGGCAAAGCTCATATAATTTTTGAGCGCCAGGTGTGACAAGAGTGCAAGTATCGATAGAAGTGGTTAATGCTCGGTACACGAAAGATCCATCCAAAAACTACAGCGCTAAAGTCAGACTCAAATCCGATCCAAATCCCATTAATTCAAACTGACATACTAAACTTACATAATAAATGGGCTTCGGATTGCGATATAGGTGATATGTAATTAAAGTAAAACGTATGGGACGTCTAGGAAAATAAATTTACGTTAAGAGAATACCGCCTCTCCGCATTCATGTAGAAACGCTGAGGTAATAATTTTAACAATTTCAGCGAAATGCGTATGATGTAGTGGTAACTACGGGAAAGTGTGCGTCTCTCAGTACCTTAGCTGTCTCCGAGAGGTCGCCCGTACAGGAACCATCATCATCAACATCTTTCGAAAAAATCAGAACCTGTAATTTCAACGACAAAAGCAAAAGTCATATTTTCTCAACACCAATGGTACCAACTACTCCTAACACACTAAGAGCGCATTCAGTCAGATAGGAAATCCTTCCTCGCCTGCCTTATCTTCTGAAATTTCTCTTTTTAGGTCTTCTCTTATTCCCTCTGGCTCTGGTCTAGTTTTAGCTTAACTTCCTTTCACCACTTGCATTTTCCTGTTATTTTTTTATGCGTGTTTGTGATTGAATAATTGATAAACTAAAAGTAAAAAGGAATTGTGAATGGTACCCTAAAACTGCAATATAATTCCCTATGTGTCCGAAACAAACTTATCTTAAACAAAAACTTGGAATGAAAAAAAAACAATTAGAAATGCTATACGCATTTCCATACTTGACATTTTATTAAAGAAATGTCTGTAGTCAATAAATTATTCGTGGCATACTTCCTTTTCCCATTTCTCCTTTTCGTAATTAAGCTTTGGCTTTTAGATGAAATTTTTCTGCCCTTATATTCGCTTAGTGGTGGCATCGTTAACGTGCATGAAATTGTACTTTCGTTTACTTTAACGTTGAGTGTCTTTACATCTCATTTTGAGACGATGCCTTTCCTGTTCGCTTCTGCCGTATACACTTTGTAATTTCGGTTTTCCTCATTTACTCGAAAATTTCCACTCCGAAATAATTAACAGACATTCATACGTACGAAATTTAATTTAAACGCATCGCACGATTATTTACGACCGCAAGTACGAATGTTGTCAGGCATACTAAATTCACTTTAAAATAGTTAATTAAATGAGATAATTGAAATTATAAAAGTATTATTTATCACAATTTTCGTTATTCATGGACTATAGCCCAAAGTTGTTTTAAGTAAGGGCGTGAGGACGTAGGTATGTTAAAATTTTGATGAAAAATGCATGAATTTTACCATCTGATTATCGTGGTTGTACGTGAAATACGAATTTCCTTCCCCCTTTTCGGTTTGACTGAAAAAGACGGACACCGAGCACATTCCAACTCTAATAAATTTTAGTCTAAAACTTTCTGGCCCTGCCCTTCCGAAATCTATAAATAACTCAGTTTCTTTGCCCAAGTTTTATTATGGCAAACAGTTGTAACAACTTCCTAATTCCCGACAATAAATACAATAAAATTTGACAGTTACAGTGTTATTTAAATATAAAATCCCGCGTTCGCCTTCTATTCGAGCGAGCCATAAGGAAAAGATTACGACGTGCGTTATACATAGCAGGGTAATATTCTTAAAAGTATTGCCTTCGAAAGAATGGAGAAAAAACGCAATAAAGAAACAAAAAAAAACTTTTCAGGTGAATTTTTAATAAATAAATCCAAGTGATTCCTAATCTAAAATTGAAATTTCAAGCGATAAATCAAAACGTCAGAGCTTTACCACGCCCTCAGTTGTACTTTGAATGTTTTCGAAGGTGTTGCGGAGGATGATCACTCTCGCTCCCGTGACGCACATTAGTGAAGTGGAAACTCGATATTGATTTCCCCTACTCATTTTTCTCTATTAACAGTAGCTCCAAATGTAACGGGGGAGGTTCAAAGCAATAGCCTTTTGGGAATCGTTGAAACTCATTAGCGACATTTCAATTAGCATCACCGTCGTCTAGGTCTTTGACTTTTCCAAACGGAATATAGGATTGCAAAGCGGATTCTTGAGATTTACCCCTTGATATGAGGTCTTTTGAAGCTGGCAGATAAAGAACTCCGCGCTATTAACGCTCTCGCATTACCGAACGCTTAAAAGATTCCGCTTTCAACAATACAAATATTAGCAGGTTGGGGTATAATGAAAGGGTTAATAATATTGGGGTGGGCTTACAACTACACGGTAATCCTTATTTGTACTTTTCCTTTAGTTTCCGTGTTTGTATAAATGAATAAGTTTGTTTCGTGTTAATTACGTACCTTTTCGATGGGCGCTTTCTAGCTAGAGAATTTGGGTTTGAATCTTGCATATATAGCGGAAGTCTTGCTCTTTCAAAGGCGTTGTACTTCTTTCTATTTATTGTATCTTCGTTGAGTAAATATAAACAGTAGTAACTCTGAGGTGGCGCTGTGGTCCCTATACACTATTCATTTTTAGTGCATTTTTGAAAGAAAATACGTTATTAGCAGAGAAAGGTTTTTCAGAGTATTTTAGGTGACAATAATTGTCACCGAAAATACTCTGAAAAGCTTTCGATCATTACTTTATTAGTCTACTAGAGTGTTTTGACTCCAAAGTCTCTAGGAACTGCTTACCCAGTGTAATTCTGCCAAGGCTTTAAATGTTTTTTGAATACCCACAAATATTAAATAGTGAGAAACTGTCCAAATGCCAGTTCAATGTAGGCCAATGTTCCAAGTTCAAGTTGGGCTTAGGTCAAGGGGTAAACCCACTGCGAAGAAATGTGTACAACAGAATTGAAGAAGAAAGAATTCCAGAATTCCAAAAGAATTCCCTCAGGTTTCCAAAGAACTTTCAAAACTGCAAAATAATTAATTCCATTGAATTCCAAAAACTCCATTGACTTCTAAAGAATTCCATTGATTTCGAGTAATTTTCAAAAAAATTCCAATGAATTGATATTTATGTAGTCGATATAAAGCTGTTAAAAGGATTTAATTATAAAGATACATCCTAAGTAGTTCTGAATTTTGGCCCAGGTAGTTGTCTCCTTTTCTCAAGCCACCCAGTATTATATTTGCGTAATCTTTTGCCCTCAATGAGACCCGGTTTGTTGAGCGTGAGATCACTTGGTTGGTTTATCCATTGGTGACCAATTCTAATAGTTTCCTCGAAAGATCTGCGGTAATAGTTTTCAAGACTACTACGTCCGTCGTTAGTGTGAATGTGCTCGAAGACGTAGCCGTAGTTCGACGTTGATTTTTGAGGTTGCCTGGGTTAGTTTTGACCTCCCTCGGCCGCTGATTTTTGCACATACTCTTCGCCTGGGCATCCTTAGCAACTGTGCTGTCTGCCCGGTTATGAAAGCTGCTTAGGAACCTGTATCCATCAATGCTCGTAGAATGTGGAACTCGGCAAAAGTTTTACTAACGCTGTGGTTAGCAAGACTTATTTTCACAGCAGCCCCGCTGTCTATCTATCTATTATTAATTAAAAAATGGGACGCGGAACACAAAATAAAATGAAGTTCAGATCAGAGAACACTATTGTTTCTATGGAAATGATGGGAGAACCTAAACTGCTTTTGTTACTCTAAATTAAAATCATAATTTTCAGAAGTTTTATAATGATTAGTATGGCTTATGCTATAAAATGAAGTTTTGTATTATACATAACGATAAAGGAAAAGTAACCATCTCGTGAAATTAATCATATTTCACCCAATGATGGTTACATCCCTTTATCGTCTTGTATAATAAATAACTATTGGTTGATGCATATGGGACTGCTATTGGACCATTTAAACTTAACCTACATAGAATCTATGCATAATTGCAAATTGGCCTGGGGTTAGGTTTTATGTTGAGGTATATGAAGTTGATAATATCATGATGTAATTGATGGTTTGCAAAGCAGTAGAGAATTACTAAGTAAAAGAGAATGTTATAGGTCATATAGAACCCCTTTCAATCATAATCAATCAAAAAATCAAAAATTTCTGAAATTACACCATCGCCGTGGGAAGCTGCACGTTTTTTGTTAATATTGGTGATATGGGGTCGTTAAAGTTTCCCTTAAAATATAATTAATCAACGATGCGTCAAAAAGGTGTCACCGCTCGTGGTAAATAATTGTGAAGTAAAAGGAAAAATTCAGAATCCAGAATTTTCAAGCTAAAAGGAGATTTTTGGAGCGATAACCTTTTTGTAATATTTCGATCTGGAACAAGTGGATTTTTAAGGCAGCTCTACATACATTTGATTTATCAAAGATTTTTATCCTTTGCGATACATTTGTTTTTAATCCCCTGACAAGCAATATAGGCTTCTATAGATCAAAATTTATTAGAAAAGGTTGTTTCTGACGCACGCTTAAACCCAGAAGGTGTATCTTCGGAATCAAATTAGAACCTCCGATCTCCAGTTGGACTGTCCATGGTACAGTTTGGTCCAGTCCACATTTCAAAGTTCACGTATGAATTCTCGAGCCCAAAACTTTCTTTCATCTGGAAACTCCGACTTCAACTTGGAAATTCCAATTTGAACTCCAATTTGACCAAGCTCAAAAACTAATATTCGGAATATTGGAATGCAGTGGAAACTCTCGAGTTTAGGGTGGAATTTTATAATTTAGTTCGTACTCAATTTGATGGGGGGGGGGGGGGTGAATCAGGGCAATATTGAATTAACATGAATCTCGACTTTGTCTTAGAAATTTTTTCTTTATTTAAAAGCGCTAAAAAGCCATAATTTGGAATTTTTTGAGCATAGACTGAAGTTTCTTAGGTTTAAGGCGTTTCTTTTTGTCACACTTAAGCCCTATCTCGTAAAAATTCGTTTTAAGGGAACAAGAAAAATTATACCACCATGTGACTCAGACTCGGATTGCGTAGGAAAACCTTAGAAAAAACTTATAAACCATCTAAAATGTGTTTTACATCACCTAAAGGTTTTCAGAGTGATTAGTTACCTTCCGGACACTTTCCATGTGCTTTTTTAAGAGGAAGAATGGTCAAAGGTATGGAAAATTCTGGGAAAGCGCTTATATAGAAATGTGTGTAAAACCCTGAGAAATAACTTCTGGTCTTGAAAAGTTCCTTGTTTTCTAGGGCCTTGTATGTTATTGACAGCTCTTTTGAAGACCAGATCACTTTTAGTATTCTCTACAAACCCCTGTTGAAATCCTTCAATTGCTCTGGGGTTGCTATTGGACCCTTGATCATAAAAGCTTACATTTTGATGCACCCTAAAGTGGCACCCCTCGAAATTGCTAGGTGAGAAAGAATTTTCACAAAAAACTCATAATTTTAAAATTAACAGGGATTGAATTTTTATGTTGAAGTATATGGAGTCCCCTTTCAGTATAATAAATTAAAGAAACCTCGCAATAAATGAGGTTTCTTTGTGTTCATGCGAAGGTCAAAAATAATAAATAAATAAATAACTAAATAAAAATTAGAAAGGAATATGGGTTAAATATTTAGATTAATGTAGATGTAGAAACCTTTTAATCATAATTATTGACAAAAACAAAGGCCAAAAAAATATCACTTTGGTAGTAGAGAATTGCTAAGGAGAAAGGACGAGAAATGAGAGAATTCTTAAATTTTAATTTGAAATTGCGAGTGATCCAATTTTTTTTTATTGATCGAGACCCTTTTATGCATATTGAATCAAATATACTAACTTTTTTTTGGTGTAGCACAAAAGTAGAGAACTGCAATGTAAGAGAAGAGACACCTTTATGGAACTAAAAAAGTAGTGGCCTGTAGCTTCTACATTCAGCGCGTTATGGAAATTCTGATAACAGATTCAGATTCTGTGAAAAAAGGCGCCCATAGAAATTTGATATTTTCATTTTTTGGATGATTTTTAAGAATTTCAAAAGCATTCTTTAGTCACAAAAAGGGACAACTCTGCCCCCATTTAACCTACACTGTTATGAAGATCCCAATGGTGAGCCACGGATTTGAATCACTCTGTACGTAGTGCAGACCTAGTGCACCAAGTTCCTTAGCGCATGGTTCTTTATACGTATTGTGCAGGGTATTCAATTAGGTAAAGGAATGTACTAGAACCAGGACTAAAACAGAGAAAAAAACTTCAGATCAAAAATAACAATAATTGGTAAGACGCCCCCTCAGTTGCCCTGTAAGATACCAAGTTAATCTGACAAACTTAATAAATTACCTACGTTTTGTTGAATTCCCGTCCTGACTCTCGCAAAACCTTGCCGCAATCCACCGAATTTTTCTGAACTCCTTGCAATCAAACCGAATTCCCTGCAATCCTAGCGAATTCCCGCAATCCCACCGAATTCCCTGCAATCCCACCGAACTCTCCGCAATCTCTTTGATATCTTGCTGAAATCTTAGGATTTCCGCAATCCGTGTACATTTCAGCCGGAGTAGTTACCTCCCTGAGTTTGGGGTTACATCTATTTACTGATATGTATTGGCATGATCCATCCCCTTTAGCCAATTAGAGAAACAATACATTTCTATTAAGGGAAGTTAATTGCCTTATGGTAAATCCAAAATTCCGACCCAAATATGATATTTTTCAAGGCATTCTTTGTCTAAACTCAGAAATTTCATCTGAAACTTCTAACTTAAATTCCAACATAAACTCGGAATTTACTTTGTATCCCCTGAAATTCCGGTCCAAACTCAAATATTCTGAAATTTCGGCTTAATCTCCACCATATTCGTAATTTCAGAGCATACGTTGGAGTATCAAAAATATATGTTGCTCCGGAATACTTTTGTTTAAAGTTTAAACCATTTATACATAAATTTAGATATACCTGCTGCGAAGCAGGACGGGCTCAACTAGTTCCTATTTAAATCTGATAGATCGAGGTTTGGGTTGACAATTCACCCTTCTACGCCTTTGCACATACGAGATAGGCGTAAACGCTGTGTATTGACGTACGAATTTTAAAGGCTTGTTTGTTTTGCTCATCGATTGTAAGCCGTAAAAGTGTTGCATTTATTCTGTGGGCGACTAAACCTATACGTTATTTTAAGGGATGTCTGGCGACGCGACATGTGGATTGGACGCGAGAATTATAATGGACTGTTTTCATTCCAGCGTAATTAAAAGGAAGTAAACAAAATGATACGTTAACACTCTCTTACGAAATGTCCCTGTGCAAAAAGACAATACCAAAAGCGCACATTCAGATTTTTGCAGACACAAGTATACTCAAAATTCCTGGTGCCATACGTTTAAGTTAGGTGAATTTCTCGAAATTGCCAAAATTTAAGCGTCGAAGTCGGAATTTTACATTTGCACCGCGCCTTCAGACCAAAATCGAAAAATGCTTTGGTAACAACTCCGTGCAAAACATAAAAATTTTCTCGTTTGTATTCATGGGTTATGGGAGCTATGAAATTGTTACACTCTCAGTAGGCGACAAAATCTATACAATGTGTCAGGGGACGTCTGGCGCCGCGGCGTGTGGCTTCGACGCGTGTGTTATTATAATTTATTGTTTTCACTAATTAAAAGCAAGTAAACAAGAACTAAGCACTAGGGACGCTATCCTTTCTAGAAATCGAAGTAAATAATACATAAAAGAATAAGACTTAAATTAAAAATTATAATGAAACTTCGTTATTAAAACTTTTTTTGATGTCACTTCTTGTTTTTCATTCCGCTTAAGATTCTCATGTCACAACGAGGGCATTTCAGGCGCTCGGTTAATAAATGAAAGGAAGGTTCGTTTGTGGTAAAAGACTGTTCAACTTTGTTCGTTAAAGCAGAATTTGAATTCAAATAAGGATAAAAAATGTTCGGAAATGAATTTTTAGATTAATTCCCGAACTTTCATTAACTTTTCCGAAAGTTTGCTACAGGGTCAATATACGAAAAAAAATAAGCCACGATTAGGTCGACAATACAACGTTAATATCACCCTATCGAAGCCGTTTGCGATCGATGGACTAAGCCGTAAAAGTCCCAATTCTTTTGTTTCCCATATAAAATATAACACGTTATTAGTAAAAAAAGGGCAGGGCCCTTACGTTCAATTTGAAGTGCTTTCTTGTTTAGTGGCCGCTATTAAATGTAAATTTTGCAAGATAACGACTTCTAATTTGTTACTGTTGTTTTTAATCGTGCGAGCCTTTTGCAAGGGTGAAACCAATTTTTAAAGCAGAAACGTGATTATATCAATGTCCTGCAAACTGATTGTATTAGATTTATTGCACCGGGTTCACGTCACACACTCTGTCTTTCTCTTATTAATCTCTCCCAATTAACTAAACCATATCTAGCAGACGTTGCTAAGCGATCCTGTCACACATACATTTAATTAGAGATTTCTTTTTTAATTTCGCAAAGGTGTTAGAAATTTTTATTGAAAAATTGTTTCCACTTGCGGAAGTTTTGCCAATTTTTTCACTTCCGCTCCCGCCTCCGATTCCCCTATTTTATAACGGGACGCATATTTGAATTATGAATTTACCTGAAATATCAACGTGTTAAAATTAGCGGTACTGTCATGTAGTAATTAGTAGTCCTGTACTGCAAGGGTTGATAATTCTTAAAAGGAACTTTAGCAACCCCATATACTCGTCATAAAAATTTAACCCTTAGCGGTTTTAAACTTATGAATTTTCCCATATACGTTTTTCCTTGCTTCTTCTTCTGTTGGAGTTTTATTTATGCGGCAAATCAAGTATTTTTTTCTTTGATTTGTCGTTTTTAAAAAGAACTTTAGCAGCCCCATGTCTCAAAGCTAAGCCTTCGGAAGGCAATTAAGACCCAAAAGCTTTTGAGTTTTTTGGAACGTATTCTAAAGGATTTACACGGCCTTCGTGACGCTTCAAATGCCTTCTTACATAATCAAAAGACTGTACGTACCGCTCAAAAACTTTGATGATATTTACAGAGCTCATAGACAGTTAAGGTCTCTTTCTAAACCAATTTCCGTGAGATTTCTCTGGAAAGCGACTCTGTAAGGCCCCCCGGCATTTTTTAACTGCTTTCCGGGTTCGGGTTAATCGGGTTAATTCAGAGCTTTCAGAGACTTCCATGCACTTTGAAGGACCTTTTCGAATTTTTCATCGAAATTTTCCCTTCTTCTATTGAGGTTTCTATCTGTAGAGACCTTAAACAGAACAGACATGAGCAAAGCGTTTCTAGAAACCGCTTAAGCAAACAATCCTTATCAAAATGACCCCATTTTTCTACCCCTGTATTTTTTACTAACTGAAACAAGTTTTAACAGTTATTCACATAAGTCAGGAAAATGACACATTACTAGTGAGGAAATATTGAACTACGAGGCTCCTTTGGGTCAGAGTGCTTTATTTTCCGAGTGGAGTAATGTCATTTTACTAACGAGTTTTGTATTAAATCTTACCCGAAGTCGTATTTTATTATAAAATTTCAATTTTCATATTATAGAACGTGAATCTGTCAGTGATGACAGGAGTCATATTGACATTTAGCAATTGTAACAGGCGCGGAAAAGTGACATGTACGGCCTGTAAAATGATAGGTGAGGCCGGTAAAGTGACAGGTGGTAGGGAAAATTAGTAGTCTGACCTACCTCTGTCATGGAAACTAAAGTTTCCTGACATAAAGTAGGCATGAAAATGTAAAGTTCTTTTGCAGCAGTGGTAAAAAAGAGAGAAAATGGAGTGGGATATATAAAGTGTGTAACTGAAGTGATTTATGGCCGTGATGGATGTATGTTAGTAATTCAAATATAGATACCAACCACTGACTATGGGGATGAGGCAGTAGAAGAATTGCCCATAGTTCTATTTTGTTTCTTTAATTAAAATTCAGCTTTTCAAGGTGGTCTTTTTCGAATCGCTCTGTATATACATTACATAGTGTATATGTGTATGGAATGGATGTAAGTGTGTATGTAAGTTTCTAATGTGTAGCATACAAAATATATACCGGTCACGTGAATCATCATTCTCCGATTTGTGTCCAGAATTTTTCGAAAAAATTGTGATTCATTTTTTAATCAGACTCTTTTATTTTTTATGATAGATAGTGCATTCAAAACCATTTTGTAGGTTTTTACAAGAGCTGCAAGACTATTTACATCAATTCCTTTTAAATCTCTTATATTTAAAATGGGCTAAAACAAGGTAGTGCTCGCATATAAATACGCGTTTTAAACGTCTATATCTCACTTAATTTTTTTCGTACAGAAGAATTAAAAAAGCTACAATTGGACGCTGTAGCATTTTTTACGTATCTCCAGTTGTTTTGTAGTTATATATTTTGAAGAGAAGGGCGTTTGTTTTAAAATTGCAGAAATTCGTTTTTTCGTTTTAGTTTCAATTATTTTAAAATTAAGTCTTCTAACTGGTCACACTTCTAGAAGGTATTAATAATGCGTAATTAGAGAAAACTGGAAAAGGGGAAGAACTAATTTTAATTATAGTAGAAATTAGGGGGTTGCTTGCGCTGATATTTTCGCTGAAAAAAGTACGGATCTATCTTATTTTCATCCTAACTCACTTAATTTTTATGCTAAAGTTTGTTGTTAAAAAAAGATGAAAGGTTTTTTTTAAGTAGGTACTTTAAAAAATATTATACGTTTTTCTCGAGACATGCATAGATTTGTCGTTATTTCACTCTGAAATTCTCTAATTTAGCGTTTGACGAACAAGAGCTACCTTTAACAAGGCACTCGGTTCCCAACAAATTTTAAAAAACCAATTTCTTTGTTTTTTAGAAGCTACGATTTTGTTCTCCACAGTTCTTTTTTATAAAATGCATGCTTTTCGCGTTTTTCGAAAATAACCAATTAAATACATCGATCTTTTCTATGAAAAACTCACTTGTTGTCGAGAATGACTGAAGAAGCATTTCCAAAAAAATGTATAGAACACTTTTCGCTTAGAATTAATTTTTCTATCTATTCCTGTATTAAAGTTACAATAAAAAATTGCTACCTCCAAGGGGAAAGCGCCCTTTGGAATGATATAGATTTTGATCCCTAGGCTGTTCCCTACCTACTGTCAAAATTTCAAGTTAATCGATTCATTTTGAAAAAATTGCCAGAGAAAAACCTTTCATGGACTATATTAACTTTCTAACTTTCTAAATGATCATTTCATACGCATCTCTTTGAAAACGTGAATAAACGGTTTTATAAGTAACGCCTGCAGACTTTAATTCTTTTGTGCTTTGATTCTACTCATTAAAAATAAAGTAAATGTGATTCTCACTCCGTTAGCTCAATCAAATTGCTATACGCAATGAAAATGCGTCATCCAACGGAAAGGGACCACTACAGAAAATAATTCCTGCAATATCCCTATTACTATACATACAGGGTAATGTAAACACAACGGTCAAGCATTGTTGCGAATTTTCAGATTAATTGTTTTTCTAATCCAAATTTGTCTCTGCAGGGGCTTTGTGCTAAATCGCGTTTTGGACATCGGATTGTAATAAAAACGATCGTTATTTGATTAGTACGAACGAGCTGTACCTGATCGCGAAAAGAACACTAAATACAAATAGAATCTGCAGTACCAATTCCACAATAATCATTCACATAATACGTACTTACGTACTACACTATTTTATGTTCATTTCTTGTGGAATGCATAATTATGTGAGGAAAAAGTATACTACCTTCAAAAATGCTAATTTTCCTAATTTTCCAAGAATTCTGTAGATTTTGTTCTGAATGTATCAAGGGACTGTTTCTATTGCGCTACCGCTACTTTCGTTCTTTAAATTTGATTGTCATCAGTCAATTATTTCAAAAACAAAATCTGATGAAATTCATTGCAAAAAAACTTGCTGCAAAATGTAGGAGTCTTCCACAATAGATATGTATGTCTTTCTTCTTATTTTCTTCCCTTTATTTTCACATAGGAGTATTTTTTACGTAAAACCGATAGTTATTTAGTTGTTTTGAGAAACACCAAATGGTTCCATTTTTTTGGTCAACTCATTTGCGGGCCTAATTTTTCGAAAAATATGGCATTGTTCATGACTATAAAACGAACCAATTGACGAAAAAAATTGTCCCTAGAAATGTATCTGGTCAACTAGAGGCCCTATAAAGTTAGAGACATAATTCGTTGCGATTTGAAATTTTTTTAAGTGGGCTACATCGTGGGACGTTTTTCTTAGACCATTTCTAATATGTTTCTTAGACCATTTCTAATATGGTAGTAAAATATTTATACAAAGAAAGAGAAATGTAATCACATTTGTTCAATTGCTGCGCGATAACAAAGCGATAAATTTGGAGGTAAATATTTTATATCAAGAGTTTCCCATTGACAAACCTGTTATCTGTTTACTAAACTGACCACCTAAAATGACGAATATTTTGTAGTAGTTCAGTAACACGTAGTGTTAGTAACAGAACGGCGTTCTTTTTGTTAAAAACTTTTGAATCCGGGAAGTGATGTGAAAAGTGGCGTGGTTTATTTAAATGGGAGCTCGATGATACCCACAACGGCGATATTCAAAAGGTATTTTGAATGTTTGTTTAATTTAAATAACATGAGGGTATAATTTGTTACTTTTGCATATTGCATTAAAACCAATGGAGGTCTCGTACAATAATTATGTGTTGAAGCGTTAAAATATCCACATTTTGTTCACTTTTGGGTATGTGTTCCATTTTGTAGTGTGAAAAGGCAAACCGCTTAAAATCGATCAAGGCCGGCAACATAGGGCCCATTGTTTCCGGTGGAATTTTTACGTGTCACAAAAACCGAAATAACCATAGGCATAATAGATGGGCGAAATGATTATCCCCGCCCAATACGCCCGCAAATTTTCGATTCTCCTTAAACGGGATCAAAACAGAATTTTAATGAGGTTATAGATACAAAAATTGTCAACGAAACTGCTATTAAGTCTGTATTGTCACAAAATATGTAATTCGAAAAGTACCCGCCAAAAACACAATGTGATGAATTTTCTGTTGTTTTAAGTTTAAAAAGGACACATTTGTTTCCACCCTGGAGCAGAAGCCATCAGTGCGCCCCATACTCGAAATCAAGGAGCAACTTGCAAAATCTCGAATCGAATGCCCTTGAATTTGTGATTGTTGCCCTCGAATATACTCGTAGGCATCCGGAGTATGCCCCTGATACATTTACCAATTTTTTTTCCATTTGAAACTATTTTTAAAAAAATGTGAGGTTGCTGAGATTCAAAGCGCGTTCCTACAATTTTTTATAGAGGATTTCTAGTACAGTTTTCTAGGAATACCTTTAAGAGGATAACAAAAAAATTTGGTTTAGAGGAAAATTCTTATGGATGTTCCAAAAAAGAGGATTTTTAGGAAAATTTACAGGAAGACCTATTAAATGCTATAGTACATTAAAAGAAACAATCTTCTTATTGAGATCAATAGGTTCAGGAATATGAAAAATTATTGCGCACCCTCAAGTTCAAAAAATATACAGGAACACAAATTCAAATTGGACATAGAAATATGCAGTTCTAAATACAATAAATTTGATGATTGAAACTGGTGCAAAATAAAAAAATGACTACCTAATTTATACAAATTTTAGTTACTTCCACTTTACTTCTTGATCCGTCTTATGGTTCTTGAGCCAAAATTAAATGAAGTGCCATTTTGAGAACTTTATTAAGAGTAGCTCCCTAACGAAACATTTACCACCCTCCGCGGTTTATTTGAAAAACATGTCTGTTTTGTACCCCGATTCAGGGTAGACAACCCCTGAATATTTGATTAATTAACGTAAAGTAAATTAAAAATTTGTTTCCTGACTAGTTCGCTTTAATAACTGGTTGTTTTTCTGACACCCTTTACTCAGTAATATTTGAACATCCTTACTTTACTTTTACCTGAAAACTCAAAATTCTGATTGATTACTTCAGACAACTCGATGCTAAATATACTGAATAATAATAAGTTACACCGCATCTCCAGTTTTCGACCATTTTTAATTCAATTTTTTAACCATTTTAAACTACCAATGTATCCGAGAGTGTATCAGTGTTATATGTATTTATTGACGCATGGTCTGACGATGGCCTAAGTGCCGAAATCGATAACCTATAGAAGATTTAATAATTATAAGAATACAGCAACAATCCACTTATTATTCATGCATCCTTATAATTCCAAAAATGGAGCAATTCATCGATAATAATAAGTTCGTTTATTGAAATTTTGATCAGCGTTCGATTTCTACCTTCCTCTACAGTTTTTCTTTCAGATACAACATTTTAATTCTAGTGAAAACACCCTATTTCTCCAAATTTTACGGTAATTATACATGTCCACCTTATCATGAGTAAATTTGAGCTATTTAAGGGTGTTATTGTTTTAGTAATAACAAAAACAATAATACCCTTAAATAGCTCAAATTTACTCATGAAACAAATATTTCCCTTTTTCCTTTCACAATAACTGAAAACCTGAAATTTCCTACTTGGTACGGTGTTTCGGTATCTAAATCTGAACTCATAAATGGAAATTCAAATTGAGTCCAATACCAAAATCTTGTTTTAATTGAAACAAATGGCTTTTTCCTTTACGATGTGACAAAAAATTTTAAAAAAATCCATTTGCCAGGATAACTCAAATTCAAATACTCTCCCTTACCAAGAAATGTGCCGGGCACCCATCGTGGTGATAATTCGCATGAATACGTTTCTTTTGTTTCAAAGGCAACTTGAATGAGCATCAATATTGCAATTAAAATTTGTGAATGTTCGTATTTTCGCAATATCTCTGCTTACAAAAAAAAAACAGATATGAAAATGCGTTTTTCACTGATATTCTCACTTTATTTATGATAATATCATATAATAATTATATCGTTCCAGTTGAAATTTTCAAAAAAAACTCGCAAAATTCATGTTAATGTCACATCGCGCCCTCTACCACTTATCACATTTACTAAAAAGACTCTATTCATGTAAAATCTGATTCCACGAAGAGCTCTTTCCAACAAGACCTACCTATTAGGTGAAATCGGTTAACCTAAACCGAAGTTACTTTCAATTCGTTAAATAGATGTTCCCTTTCTTTCACGCCTCATATTTCATGAGCTAGACCAATATGTGCTGCATCAAAATGATGCAAAATTGATACAAGGTTGCTATGCATGTACTTTTCTATGCATGTTTGTTGGGTATATTTTAGGAAAAAAGTCATTTTTCTACTTAACATTGAATCGTGCGCCGTCTAGCGGTGAAGCTAGAAACTTTCCAGCAATTTCTCTTGGCCCCTTTTGTTAACAAAATTTTTTCCGAAGCTGTGCAATTAACGGTTCCATAGATACCGCTTGTGACCATTATTAATGAGACACCCTGTACATACGTACGTGATGAAAACTGTCAAAATTTTTGCATATATGAGTTTTTAACACCGTGACGTCCTATCGTATAATTTTTAGCTTCCTAGCTTGAGCTAGGTGACCATTGCGATCACCGTTTTTTGGACATTTCAATTTTTTAGATCATTTTAATCAACTTTTAAAAATTAACTGGTTTTATATGTATGTGTGTACAGAGTGACCTACTAATAAAGGTTACAGGTCATATTATAACAACCGTTAATTGCACAACTTGAGGAAAAAATTTTACAAGGGAGGTCAAAAGAAATATCTGAAAACTATTTTCCAGTTTCTAGGTTTGCGTAAAGAACGAAAATAAATAACGAGTTATATACGATGCAGTTTTGCCCAGAAAATTTCTCAGTTTCAGGGGATGATTTATTGGGGTTTAACAGCACCTGGAGAAGCGAGACCAATTGGAATGAATCCGAGGATGTAGCGGTCATTTCCACTTCCAGTTCCGTAATCTTATATTTCGATACCACTTAATTAATTTATATACAGGGTGTGATTTTGACAGTTTATTGCGAAAACTGGTGGGGACATAAAAAATGCAAGCGCCTTGAAATGTAATCTTGGTACTCAGGCAATAATAGTGGACTTCTCTACCTTGATATATAATGTACTATTTTCAAATAGGAACTTATACTTTTATTGAACATTCCTATTCTAGATCGGAAAATAATAATCTTTAGTGGGAACACAAATACATTTGGTCACTTAATTGAGAAGAATTAATTAATTAACGCCATTTTGCGCTTTTCCACACTCTCCTTAGTCCTATTCACGCCCACGTCGAGACTTTTTCAATCTTCTCTTTCTCGTTTCCTTTTAACTTTCTTTTCCTCTCTTCAAATTAGAAGTGTGTTCTTCCGATCTCACAGATTTCCACTACGCTCTCTTCACTGTCTCGTTTATTACATTATCTCCTCTCAATTGCTCCTGATCTCACTCACATCTTATACCGGTTGTCAACGAATCTATTAGATAGGTCAAAGGCTCGGAGGTATAAAAATGAAATTTGGTATAGGTAAACACTATGGTAAGAGATTTTTCGCATATTTTTCACTTTTTTGGTCACGGAAACGATTCTGGTTTTCAAATATTAAAGGGAAAATTAAATTTCTGAGACATTTCTAGATTTTAAAATCTTTTACATCTACTTAACTCTTTTTATAACCACTGCCCTTGCAATATCTCCCTTAATATATCTTACCGGTGATTTCAACTAAATGAACAATATAGTTGATTATTTTCGACAAATGACAAAGTTCTATACCAAATGACCAGTTGAGAGTGTATAAAGTGTATAAAAGGGGTCCAACAATTGCACCCCTGTGGAACACCGCTCGATACGAGGAAAAGATCAGAATGCACACCATCCAACACCTGGGGTTGGTAGTTGTATATAAAGGTCTTAAGCACCATCAGCATCATACATTTTACAATAGTCAATATGTAGACGTCAGTATTGTTCAAATTGAACAATTAAAAATAATTGTTGACGTCCATCTTGATCTTGAGTTTATTTACAAAATGGGGGCAATTTATGAACAATTAAGCTACTCATTCGACATCTATTGCATAAATCCATATGCGTAATTTTCCAGTTTAATATTTGTCTAGTGGAATTGTAAGAATAAATCTGCAAGCATTTGGTGAAATGCATCTTTTAATTTATGTATACAGTATTGTTTTTTCAATGTTTTCCGAATGTCTGCAGTGCAAAATGAAGCAAACGGATCAACGATTAAAGATGATCCTTTTATGATAAGAGAATTATAGGTAATCTGAGAGGTCCTAGACGCTACACCCTGTATACCTAACGACAGTTTTAAAAGGGTACGTGCAAAACTTTCATTTCAAATGCGTTGCTAACCGCACCTTTTTGAAATGTAATGGTGAAAACGTTGACGTTAAAATATACGGAGAAACAAGCATTAAATTATTTGCCCATCATATGCTATCAGAAGGTCGTACAAAAACCATTAAAACCGCAGGCTGAAACCTTTTTCGCTCCCAAAATTAATGTGTAACTTTATAATCCTTACTTTATGTCACGTTTCACTTTAGAAATTTATGCGCAATTAGAAATATTTTTAGGTTCGCGAATAAAGTAAAGGCGGAATTTCTCCTTATTCGTCTTGTAATGCCATAATTAAATATTTAAAAGATAAAAAGGCAAGAGGCACGAAGAAGTGTTCGTTTGAAAGTCGAATGTCGGCTAATGCGAAAATGTTTATAAAAGATTCAGGATTCTTCTGGGTAATGTAAGTTATTTCGAAAGTATTTCACGATTTAAATTTGCAACCCGAAAAATCGCGCTCGTTGTTTTCAGTCGACTAGGCGAGATTTTAATAAAATGGAAAAGTGGTCCGTTCGCGACAGCACTGACGTACCACCACTCAAGGGATATTAGAGAGAAGACTGAAAGAAACGCATGAAATATGAAATCCTTAAGCTTTTAGTTCCAGTATACTCGTTGAGTGTAAATACTGATATGAGAAGTGGATGGTGTTATGAAACAAACGCAAGTTTTAATA